>NW_027478782.1:300000-548195 GCF_051014685.1 Ptiloglossa arizonensis | reverse complement strand
TTCAAACACCCATATCTCACGAACGGATTGACGAACTCGAGAAATTCCTATTGCATCTGAAAGCAGAAACTCGCCCGATTACAACGGTATGTGTATTTTTGCCCTAGGCCATAGTAGTTATTGGTTTCGAGTGTCGGACTTGCGAAAATTTTGATGATTTCTCAACCATTCCTTAATTTCAAACTCCCATATCTCGCGAACGGATTGACGAACTCGAGAAATTCCTATTGCATCTGAAAGCAGAAACTCGCCCGATTACAACGGTATGTGTATTTTTGCCCTAGGCCATAGTAGTAATTGGTTTCGAGTATCGGACTTGCGAAAATTTTGATGGTTTCTCAACCATTCCTTAATTTCAAACTCCCATATCTCGCGAACGGATTGACGAACTCGAGAAATTCCTGTTGCATCTGAAAGCAGAAACTCGCCCGATTACAACGGTATGTGTATTCTTGCACTAGGCCATAGTAGTTATTGGTTTCGGGTATCAGACTTGCGAGAATTTTGATGGTTTCTCAACCATTCCTTAACTTCAAACTCCCATATCTCGCGAACGGTTTGACGAATTCGAGAAATTCCTATTGCATCTGAAAGCAGAAACTCGCCCGATTACAACGGTATGTGTATTTTTGCGCTAGGCCGTAGTAGTTATTGGTTTCGAGTATCGGACTTGCGAAAATTTTGATGGTTTCTCAACCATTTCTTAACTTCAAACTCCCATTTCTCGCGAACGAATTGACGAACGCGAGAAATTCCGGATGCATCTGAAAGCAGAAACTAGCCCGATTACAACGGTATGTGTATTTTTCCCCTAGGCCTTTGTAGTTATTGGTTTCGGGTATCAGACTTGCGAAAATTTTGATGGTTTCTCAACCATTTCTTAACTTCAAACTCCCATTTCTCCCGAACGAATTGACGAACGCGAGAAATTCCGGATGCATCTGAAAGCAGAAACTAGCCCGATTACAACGGTATGTGTATTTTTCCCCTAGGCCATTGTGGTTATTGGTTTCGAGCATCAGACTTGCGAAAATTTTGATGGTTTCTCAACCATTTCTTAACTTCAAACTCCCATTTCTCGCGAACGAATTGACGAACGCGAGAAATTCCGGATGCATCTGAAAGCAGAAGTAGCCCGATTACAACGGTATGTGTATTTTTCCCCTAGGCCATTGTGGTTATAGGTTTCGAGTACCAGACTTGCGAAAATTTTGATGGTTTCTCAACCATTTCTTAACTTCACACTCCCATATCTCGCGAACGGATTGACGAACTCGAGAAATTCCTGTTGCATCTGAAAGCAGAAACTCGCCCGATTACAACGGTATGTGTATTCTTGCCCTAGGCCATAGTAGTTATTGGTTTCGGGTATCAGACTTGCGAGAATTTTGATGGTTTCTCAACCATTCCTTAACTTCAAACTCCCATATCTCGCGAACGGATTGACGAATTCGAGAAATTCCTACTGCATCTGAAAGCAGAAACTCGCCCGATTACAATGATATGTGTATTTTTCCCCTAGGCCATTGTAGTTATTGGTTTCGAGTATAAGAATTGCGAAAATTTTGATGGTTTCTCAACCATTCCTTAACCTCAAACTCCCATATCTCGCGAACGGATCGACGAACTCGAGAAATGCCTGTTGCATCTGAAAGCAGAAACTCGCCCGATTACAACGGTATGTGTATTTTTGCCCTACGCCATAGTAGTTATTGGTTTCGAGTATCAGACTTGCGAAAATTTTGATGGTTTCTCAATCGCTCCTTAATTTTAAACTCCCATATCTCGCGAACGGATTGACGAACTCGAGAAATTCCTGTTGCATCTGAAAGCAGAGTCTCGCCCGATTACAATGGTATGTGTTTTTTTGCCCTAGGCCATAGTAGTTATTGATTTCGAGTATCAGTCTTGCGACAATTTTGATGGTTTCTCAACCATTCCTTAACTTCAAACTCCCATATCTCGCGAACCGATTAACGAACTCGAGAAATGCCTGTTGCATCTGAAAGCAGAAACTCGCCCGATTACAACGGTATGTGTATTTTTGCCCTACGCCATAGTAGTAATTGTTTCGAGTATCAGACTTGCGAAAATTTTGATGGTTTCTCAAGCGCTCCTTAATTTTAAACTCCCATATCTCGCGAACGGATTGACGAACTCGAGAAATTCCTGTTGCATCTGAAAGCAGAGTCTCGCCCGATTACAATGGTATGTGTATTTTTGCCCTAGGCCATAGTAGTTATTGGTTTCTAGTATCAGTTTGCGAAAATTTTGATGGTTTCTCAACCATTCCTTAACTTCAAACTCCCATATCTTGCGAACGGATTGACGAACTCGAGAAATTCCTGTTGCATCTGAAAGCAGAGTCTCGCCCGATTACAATGGTATGTGTATTTTTGCCCTAGGCCATAGTAGTTATTGGTTTCGAGTATCAGTCCTGCGAAAATTTTGATGGTTTCTCAACCATTCCTTAACTTCAAACTCCCATATCTCGCGAACGGATCGACGAACTCGAGAAGTGCCTGTTGCATCTGAAAGCAGAAACTCGGCCGAATACAACGGTATGTGTATTTTTCCCCTAGGCCTTTGTAGTTATTGGTTTCGGGTATCAGACTTGCGAAAATTTTGATGGTTTCTCAACCATTTCTTAACTTCAAACGCCCATTTCACGCGAACAAATTGACGAGCGCGAGAAATTCCGGATGCATCTGAAAGCAGAAACTAGCCCGATTACAACGGTATGTGTATTTTTCCCCTAGGCCATTGTGGTTATTGGTTTCGAGTATCAGACTTGCGAAAATTTTGATGGTTTCTCAACCATTTCTTAACTTCAAACTCCCATTTCTCGCGAACGAATTGACGAACGCGAGAAATTCCGGATGCATCTGAAAGCAGAAACTAGCCCGATTACAACGGTATGTGTATTTTTCCCCTAGGCTATTGTGGTTATTGGTTTCGAGTATCAGACTTGCGAAAATTTTGATGGTTTCTCAACCATTTCTTAACTTCAAACTCCCATATCTCGCGAACGGATTGACGAACTCGAGAAATTCCTGTTGCATCTGAAAGCAGAAACTCGCCCGATTACAACGGTATGTGTATTCTTGCCCTAGGCCATAGTAGTTATTGGTTTCGGGTATCAGACTTGCGATAATTTTGATGGTTTCTCAACCATTCCTTAACTTCAAACTCCCACATCTCGCGAACGGATTTACGAACTCGAGAAATTCGTATTTCATCTGAAAGAAGTAACTAGCCCGTTTACAACGGTATGTGTATTTTTCCCCTAGGCCATTGTAGTTATTGGTTTCGAGTATTAGACTTGCTAAAATTTTGATGGTATCTCAACTATTCCTTAACTTCAAACTCCCATATCTCGCGAACAGATTGACGAACTCGAGTAACTCCTGTTGCTTCTGAAAGCAGAAACTCGCCCGATTAGAACGGTATGTCTATTTTTGCGATACGCCATAGTAGTAATTGGTTTCGAGTATCAGACTTGCGAAAATTTTGATGGTTTCTCAAGCGCTCCTTAATTTTAAACTCTCAAATCTCGCGAACGGATTGACGAACTCGAGAAATCCCTGTTGCATCTGAAAGTTGGAACTCGCCCGATTACGACGGTATGTGTATTTTTCCCCTAGGCCTTTGTAGTTATTGGTTTCGGGTATCAGACTTGCGAAAATTTTGATGGTTTCTCAACCATTTCTTAACTTCAAACTCCCATTTCTCCCGAACGAATTGACGAACGCGAGAAATTTCGGATGCATCTGAAAGCAGAAACTAGCCCGATTACAACGGTATGTGTATTTTTCCCCTAGGCCATTGTGGTTATTGGTTTCGAGCATCAGACTTGCGAAAATTTTGATGGTTTCTCAACCATTCCTTAACTTCAAACTCCCACATCTCGCGAACGGATTGACGAACTCGAGAAATTCGTATTTCATCTGAAAGAAGTAACTAGCCCGTTTACAACGGTATGTGTATTTTTCCCCTAGGCCATTGTAGTTATTGGTTTCGAGTATCAGACTTGCTAAAATTTTGATGGTATCTCAACTATTCCTTAACTTCAAACTCCCATATCTCGCGAACAGATTGACGAACTCGAGTAACTCCTGTTGCTTCTGAAAGCAGAAACTCGCCTGATTAGAACGGTATGTCTATTTTTGCGATACGCCATAGTAGTAACTGGTTTCGAGTATCAGACTTGCGAAAATTTTGATGGTTTCTCAAGCGCTCCTTAATTTTAAACTCCCAAATCTCGCGAACGGATTGACGAACTCGAGAAATCCCTGTTGCATCTGAAAGTTGGAACTCGCCCGATTACGACGGTATGTGTATTTTTCCCCTAGGCCTTTGTAGTTATTGGTTTCGGGTATCAGACTTGCGAAAATTTTGATGGTTTCTCAACCATTTCTTAACTTCAAACTCCCATTTCTCCCGAACGAATTGACGAACGCGAGAAATTCCGGATGCATCTGAAAGCAGAAACTAGCCCGATTACAACGGTATGTGTATTTTTCCCCTAGGCCATTGTGGTTATTGGTTTCGAGCATCAGACTTGCGAAAATTTTGATGGTTTCCCAACCATTTCTTAACTTCAAACTCCCATTTCTCGCGAACGAATTGACGAACGCGAGAAATTCCGGATGCATCTGAAAGCAGAAACTAGCCCGATTACAACGGTATGTGTATTTTTCCCCTAGGCCATTGTGGTTATAGGTTTCGAGTACCAGACTTGCGAAAATTTTGATGGTTTCTCAACCATTTCTTAACTTCACACTCCCATATCTCGCGAACGGATTGACGAACTCGGGAAATTCCTGTTGCATCTGAAAGCAGAAACTCGCCCGATTACAACGGTATGTGTATTCTTGCCCTAGGCCATAGTAGTTATTGGTTTCGGGTATCAGACTTGCGAGAATTTTGATGGTTCCTCAACCATTCCTTAACTTCAAACTCCCATATCTCGCGAACGGATTGACGAATTCGAGAAATTCCTATTGCATCTCAAAGCAGAAACTCGCCCGATTACAATGGTATGTGTATTTTTCCCCTAGGCCATTGTAGTTGTTGGTTTCGAGTATAAGAATTGCGAAAATTTTGATGGTTTCTCAACCATTCCTTAACCTCAAACTCCCATATCTCGCGAACGGATCGACGAACTCGAGAAATGCCTGTTGCATCTGAAAGCAGAAACTCGCCCGATTACAACGGTATGTGTATTTTTCCCCTAGGCCATTGTGGTTATTGGTTTCGAGCATCAGACTTGCGAAAATTTTGATGGTTTCCCAACCATTTCTTAACTTCAAACTCCCATTTCTCGCGAACGAATTGACGAACGCGAGAAATTCCGGATGCATCTGAAAGCAGAAACTAGCCCGATTACAACGGTATGTGTATTTTTCCCCTAGGCCATTGTGGTTATAGGTTTCGAGTACCAGACTTGCGAAAATTTTGATGGTTTCTCAACCATTTCTTAACTTCACACTCCCATATCTCGCGAACGGATTGACGAACTCGGGAAATTCCTGTTGCATCTGAAAGCAGAAACTCGCCCGATTACAACGGTATGTGTATTCTTGCCCTAGGCCATAGTAGTTATTGGTTTCGGGTATCAGACTTGCGAGAATTTTGATGGTTCCTCAACCATTCCTTAACTTCAAACTCCCATATCTCGCGAACGGATTGACGAATTCGAGAAATTCCTATTGCATCTCAAAGCAGAAACTCGCCCGATTACAATGGTATGTGTATTTTTCCCCTAGGCCATTGTAGTTGTTGGTTTCGAGTATAAGAATTGCGAAAATTTTGATGGTTTCTCAACCATTCCTTAACCTCAAACTCCCATATCTCGCGAACGGATCGACGAACTCGAGAAATGCCTGTTGCATCTGAAAGCAGAAACTCGCCCGATTACAACGGTATGTGTATTTTTGCCCTAGGCCATAGTAGTTATTGGTTTCGAGTATCGGACTTGCGAAAATTTTGATGGTTTCTCAACCATTCCATAATTTCAAACTCCCATATCTCGCGAACGGATTGACGAACTCGAGAAATTCCTGTTGCATCTGAAAGCAGAGTCTCGCCCGATTACAATGGTATGTGTTTTTTTGCCCTAGGCCATAGTAGTTATTGGTTTCGAGTATCAGTCTTGCGAAAATTTTGATGGTTTATCAACCATTCCTTAACTTCAAACTCCCCATCTCGCGAACGGATCGACGAACTCGAGAAGTTCCTATTGCATCTGAAAGCAGAAACTCGCCCGATTACAACGGTATGTGTATTTTTGCGCTAGGCCGTAGTAGTTATTGGTTTCGAGTATCGGACTTGCGAAAATTTTGATGGTTTCTCAACCATTCCTTAACTTCAAACACCCATATCTCACGAACGGATTGACGAACTCGAGAAATTCCTATTGCATCTGAAAGCAGAAACTCGCCCGATTACAACGGTATGTGTATTTTTGCCCTAGGCCATAGTAGTTATTGGTTTCGAGTGTCGGACTTGCGAAAATTTTGATGATTTCTCAACCATTCCTTAATTTCAAACTCCCATATCTCGCGAACGGATTGACGAACTCGAGAAATTCCTATTGCATCTGAAAGCAGAAACTCGCCCGATTACAACGGTATGTGTATTTTTGCCCTAGGCCATAGTAGTAATTGGTTTCGAGTATCGGACTTGCGAAAATTTTGATGGTTTCTCAACCATTCCTTAATTTCAAACTCCCATATCTCGCGAACGGATTGACGAACTCGAGAAATTCCTGTTGCATCTGAAAGCAGAAACTCGCCCGATTACAACGGTATGTGTATTCTTGCACTAGGCCATAGTAGTTATTGGTTTCGGGTATCAGACTTGCGAGAATTTTGATGGTTTCTCAACCATTCCTTAACTTCAAACTCCCATATCTCGCGAACGGTTTGACGAATTCGAGAAATTCCTATTGCATCTGAAAGCAGAAACTCGCCCGATTACAACGGTATGTGTATTTTTGCGCTAGGCCGTAGTAGTTATTGGTTTCGAGTATCGGACTTGCGAAAATTTTGATGGTTTCTCAACCATTTCTTAACTTCAAACTCCCATTTCTCGCGAACGAATTGACGAACGCGAGAAATTCCGGATGCATCTGAAAGCAGAAACTAGCCCGATTACAACGGTATGTGTATTTTTCCCCTAGGCCTTTGTAGTTATTGGTTTCGGGTATCAGACTTGCGAGAATTTTGATGGTTCCTCAACCATTCCTTAACTTCAAACTCCCATATCTCGCGAACGGATTGACGAATTCGAGAAATTCCTATTGCATCTCAAAGCAGAAACTCGCCCGATTACAATGGTATGTGTATTTTTCCCCTAGGCCATTGTAGTTGTTGGTTTCGAGTATAAGAATTGCGAAAATTTTGATGGTTTCTCAACCATTCCTTAACCTCAAACTCCCATATCTCGCGAACGGATCGACGAACTCGAGAAATGCCTGTTGCATCTGAAAGCAGAAACTCGCCCGATTACAACGGTATGTGTATTTTTGCCCTAGGCCATAGTAGTTATTGGTTTCGAGTATCGGACTTGCGAAAATTTTGATGGTTTCTCAACCATTCCATAATTTCAAACTCCCATATCTCGCGAACGGATTGACGAACTCGAGAAATTCCTGTTGCATCTGAAAGCAGAGTCTCGCCCGATTACAATGGTATGTGTTTTTTTGCCCTAGGCCATAGTAGTTATTGGTTTCGAGTATCAGTCTTGCGAAAATTTTGATGGTTTATCAACCATTCCTTAACTTCAAACTCCCCATCTCGCGAACGGATCGACGAACTCGAGAAGTTCCTATTGCATCTGAAAGCAGAAACTCGCCCGATTACAACGGTATGTGTATTTTTGCGCTAGGCCGTAGTAGTTATTGGTTTCGAGTATCGGACTTGCGAAAATTTTGATGGTTTCTCAACCATTCCTTAACTTCAAACACCCATATCTCACGAACGGATTGACGAACTCGAGAAATTCCTATTGCATCTGAAAGCAGAAACTCGCCCGATTACAACGGTATGTGTATTTTTGCCCTAGGCCATAGTAGTTATTGGTTTCGAGTGTCGGACTTGCGAAAATTTTGATGATTTCTCAACCATTCCTTAATTTCAAACTCCCATATCTCGCGAACGGATTGACGAACTCGAGAAATTCCTATTGCATCTGAAAGCAGAAACTCGCCCGATTACAACGGTATGTGTATTTTTGCCCTAGGCCATAGTAGTAATTGGTTTCGAGTATCGGACTTGCGAAAATTTTGATGGTTTCTCAACCATTCCTTAATTTCAAACTCCCATATCTCGCGAACGGATTGACGAACTCGAGAAATTCCTGTTGCATCTGAAAGCAGAAACTCGCCCGATTACAACGGTATGTGTATTCTTGCACTAGGCCATAGTAGTTATTGGTTTCGGGTATCAGACTTGCGAGAATTTTGATGGTTTCTCAACCATTCCTTAACTTCAAACTCCCATATCTCGCGAACGGTTTGACGAATTCGAGAAATTCCTATTGCATCTGAAAGCAGAAACTCGCCCGATTACAACGGTATGTGTATTTTTGCGCTAGGCCGTAGTAGTTATTGGTTTCGAGTATCGGACTTGCGAAAATTTTGATGGTTTCTCAACCATTTCTTAACTTCAAACTCCCATTTCTCGCGAACGAATTGACGAACGCGAGAAATTCCGGATGCATCTGAAAGCAGAAACTAGCCCGATTACAACGGTATGTGTATTTTTCCCCTAGGCCTTTGTAGTTATTGGTTTCGGGTATCAGACTTGCGAAAATTTTGATGGTTTCTCAACCATTTCTTAACTTCAAACTCCCATTTCTCCCGAACGAATTGACGAACGCGAGA
The DNA here is from genome assembly GCF_051014685.1 of Ptiloglossa arizonensis. Lineage (NCBI taxonomy): Eukaryota > Metazoa > Arthropoda > Insecta > Hymenoptera > Colletidae > Ptiloglossa > Ptiloglossa arizonensis. Next base: position 539,308 of record NW_027478782.1, on the reverse strand, counting down.
AATTCCGGATGCATCTGAAAGCAGAAACTAGCCCGATTACAACGGTATGTGTATTTTTCCCCTAGGCCATTGTGGTTATTGGTTTCGAGCATCAGACTTGCGAAAATTTTGATGGTTTCTCAACCATTTCTTAACTTCAAACTCCCATTTCTCGCGAACGAATTGACGAACGCGAGAAATTCCGGATGCATCTGAAAGCAGAAGTAGCCCGATTACAACGGTATGTGTATTTTTCCCCTAGGCCATTGTGGTTATAGGTTTCGAGTACCAGACTTGCGAAAATTTTGATGGTTTCTCAACCATTTCTTAACTTCACACTCCCATATCTCGCGAACGGATTGACGAACTCGAGAAATTCCTGTTGCATCTGAAAGCAGAAACTCGCCCGATTACAACGGTATGTGTATTCTTGCCCTAGGCCATAGTAGTTATTGGTTTCGGGTATCAGACTTGCGAGAATGATGGTTTCTCAACCATTCCTTAACTTCAAACTCCCATATCTCGCGAACGGATTGACGAATTCGAGAAATTCCTACTGCATCTGAAAGCAGAAACTCGCCCGATTACAATGATATGTGTATTTTTCCCCTAGGCCATTGTAGTTATTGGTTTCGAGTATAAGAATTGCGAAAATTTTGATGGTTTCTCAACCATTCCTTAACCTCAAACTCCCATATCTCGCGAACGGATCGACGAACTCGAGAAATGCCTGTTGCATCTGAAAGCAGAAACTCGCCCGATTACAACGGTATGTGTATTTTTGCCCTACGCCATAGTAGTTATTGGTTTCGAGTATCAGACTTGCGAAAATTTTGATGGTTTCTCAATCGCTCCTTAATTTTAAACTCCCATATCTCGCGAACGGATTGACGAACTCGAGAAATTCCTGTTGCATCTGAAAGCAGAGTCTCGCCCGATTACAATGGTATGTGTTTTTTTGCCCTAGGCCATAGTAGTTATTGATTTCGAGTATCAGTCTTGCGACAATTTTGATGGTTTCTCAACCATTCCTTAACTTCAAACTCCCATATCTCGCGAACCGATTAACGAACTCGAGAAATGCCTGTTGCATCTGAAAGCAGAAACTCGCCCGATTACAACGGTATGTGTATTTTTGCCCTACGCCATAGTAGTAATTGTTTCGAGTATCAGACTTGCGAAAATTTTGATGGTTTCTCAAGCGCTCCTTAATTTTAAACTCCCATATCTCGCGAACGGATTGACGAACTCGAGAAATTCCTGTTGCATCTGAAAGCAGAGTCTCGCCCGATTACAATGGTATGTGTATTTTTGCCCTAGGCCATAGTAGTTATTGGTTTCTAGTATCAGTTTGCGAAAATTTTGATGGTTTCTCAACCATTCCTTAACTTCAAACTCCCATATCTTGCGAACGGATTGACGAACTCGAGAAATTCCTGTTGCATCTGAAAGCAGAGTCTCGCCCGATTACAATGGTATGTGTATTTTTGCCCTAGGCCATAGTAGTTATTGGTTTCGAGTATCAGTCCTGCGAAAATTTTGATGGTTTCTCAACCATTCCTTAACTTCAAACTCCCATATCTCGCGAACGGATCGACGAACTCGAGAAGTGCCTGTTGCATCTGAAAGCAGAAACTCGGCCGAATACAACGGTATGTGTATTTTTGCCCTAGGCCATAGTAGTTATTGGTTTCGCGTATCAGACTTTCGAAAATTTTGATGGTTTCTCAACCATTCCTTAACTTCAAACACCCATATCTCACGAACGGATTGACGAACACGAGAAATTCCTATTTCATCTGAAAGCAGTAACTCGCCCGTTTACAACGGTATGTGTATTTTTCCCCTAGGCCATAGTAGTTATTGGTTTCGAGTATCAGACTTTCGAAAATTTTGATGGTTTCTCAACCATTCCTTAACTTCAAACACCCATATCTCACGAACGGATTGACGAACTCGAGGAATTCCTATTTCATCTGAAAGCAGTAACTCGCCCGTTTACAACGGTATATGTATTTTTCCCCTAGGCCATTGTAGTTATTGGTTTCGAGTATCAGACTTGCGACAATTTTGATGGTTTCTCAACCATTCCTTAACTTCAAACTCCCATATCTCGCGAACAGATCGACGAACTCGAGAAATTCCTGTTCCATCTGAATGTAGAAACTCGCCCGATTACAACGGTATGTGTATTTTTCCCCTAGGCCAGTGTGGTTATTGGTTTTGAGTATCAGACTTGCGAAAATTTTGATGGTTTCTCTACCATTTCTTAACTTCAAACTCCCATATGTCGCGAACGGATTGACGAACTCGAGAAATTCCAATTGCATCTGAAAGCAGAAACTCGTCCGATTACAACGGTATGTGAATTTTTCCCTATGCCTTTGTAGTTATTGATTTCGGGTATCAGACTTGCGAAAATTTTGATGGTGTCTCAACCATTCCTTAACTTCGAACTCCCATATCTCGCGAACGAATTGACGAAATCGAGAATTTCCTGATGCATCTGGAAGCAGAAACTCGCCCGATTACAACGGTATGTGTATTTTACCCCTAGGCCATTGTGGTTATTGGTTTCGAGTATCAGACTTGCGAAAATTTTGATGGTTGCTCAACCATTCCTTAACTACAAACTCCCATATCACGCTAACGGATTGACGAACTCGAGAAATACCTATTGCATCTGAAAGCAGAAACTCTCCCGATTACAACGGTATGCGTATTTTTGCCCTAGTCAATAGTAGTTATTGGTTTCGAGTATCAGACTTGCGAAAATTTTGATTGTTTCTCAACCATTCCTTACTTTCAAACGCCCATATCTCGCGAACGGATTGACGAACTCGAGAAATTCCTATTGCATCTGAAAGCAGAAACTCGCCCGATTACACCGGTATGTGTATTTTTGCCCCAGGCCGTAGTAGTTATTGGTGTCGAGTATCGGACTTGCGAAAATTCTGATGGTTTCTCAACCATTCCTTACCTCCAAACTCCCATATCTGGCGACCGGATTGGCGAACTCGAGAAATTCCTGTTGCATCTGAAAGCAGAGTCTCGCCCGATTACAATGGTGTGTGTATTTTTGCCCTAGGCGATAGTAATTATTGGTTTCGAGTATCAGACTTGCGAAAATTTTGATGGTTTCTCAACCATTCCTTAACTTCAAACTCCCATATCTCCCGAACGGATTGACGAACTCGAGAAATTCCTGTTCCATCTGAAAGTAGAAACTCGCCCGATTACAACGGTATGTGTATTTTTCCCTAGGCCTTTGTAGTTATTGATTTCGGGTATCAGACTTGCGAAAATTTTGATGGTTTCTCAACCATTCCTTAATTTCAAACTCCCATATCTCGCGAACGGATTGACGAACTCGAGAAATTCCTGTTCCATCTGAAAGTAGAAACTCGCCCGATTACAACGGTGTGTGTATTTTTCCCTAGGCCTTTGTAGTTATTGATTTCGGGTATCAGACTTGCGAAAATTTTGATGGTTTCTCAACCATTCCTTAACTTCAACCTCCCATATCTCGCGAACGAATTGACGAACTCGAGAATTTCCTGATGCATCTGAAAGCAGAAACTCGTCGGATTACAACGGTATGTGTATTTTTCCCCTAGGCCATTGCGGTTATTGGTCTCGAGTATCAGACTTGCGAAAATTTTGATGGTTTCTCAACCATTTCTTAACTTCAAACTCCCATATGTCGCGAACGGATTGACGAACTCGAGAAATTCCTATTGCATCTGAAAGCAGAAACTCGCCCGATTACAACGGTATGTGTATTTTTGCGCTAGGCCGTATTAGTTATTGGTTTCGAGTATCAGACTTGCGAAAATTTTGATGGTTTCTCAACCATTCCTTAACTTCAAACTCCCATATCTCGCGAACGGATCGACGAACTCGAGAAGTGCCTGTTGCATCTGAAAGCAGAAACTCGGCCGAATACAACGGTATGTGTATTTTTGCCCTAGGCCATAGTAGTTATTGGTTTCGCGTATCAGACTTTCGAAAATTTTGATGGTTTCTCAACCATTCCTTAACTTCAAACACCCATATCTCACGAACGGATTGACGAACACGAGAAATTCCTATTTCATCTGAAAGCAGTAACTCGCCCGTTTACAACGGTATGTGTATTTTTCCCCTAGGCCATAGTAGTTATTGGTTTCGAGTATCAGACTTTCGAAAATTTTGATGGTTTCTCAACCATTCCTTAACTTCAAACACCCATATCTCACGAACGGATTGACGAACTCGAGGAATTCCTATTTCATCTGAAAGCAGTAACTCGCCCGTTTACAACGGTATATGTATTTTTCCCCTAGGCCATTGTAGTTATTGGTTTCGAGTATCAGACTTGCGACAATTTTGATGGTTTCTCAACCATTCCTTAACTTCAAACTCCCATATCTCGCGAACAGATCGACGAACTCGAGAAATTCCTGTTCCATCTGAATGTAGAAACTCGCCCGATTACAACGGTATGTGTATTTTTCCCCTAGGCCAGTGTGGTTATTGGTTTTGAGTATCAGACTTGCGAAAATTTTGATGGTTTCTCTACCATTTCTTAACTTCAAACTCCCATATGTCGCGAACGGATTGACGAACTCGAGAAATTCCAATTGCATCTGAAAGCAGAAACTCGTCCGATTACAACGGTATGTGAATTTTTCCCTATGCCTTTGTAGTTATTGATTTCGGGTATCAGACTTGCGAAAATTTTGATGGTGTCTCAACCATTCCTTAACTTCGAACTCCCATATCTCGCGAACGAATTGACGAAATCGAGAATTTCCTGATGCATCTGGAAGCAGAAACTCGCCCGATTACAACGGTATGTGTATTTTACCCCTAGGCCATTGTGGTTATTGGTTTCGAGTATCAGACTTGCGAAAATTTTGATGGTTGCTCAACCATTCCTTAACTACAAACTCCCATATCACGCTAACGGATTGACGAACTCGAGAAATACCTATTGCATCTGAAAGCAGAAACTCTCCCGATTACAACGGTATGCGTATTTTTGCCCTAGTCAATAGTAGTTATTGGTTTCGAGTATCAGACTTGCGAAAATTTTGATTGTTTCTCAACCATTCCTTACTTTCAAACGCCCATATCTCGCGAACGGATTGACGAACTCGAGAAATTCCTATTGCATCTGAAAGCAGAAACTCGCCCGATTACACCGGTATGTGTATTTTTGCCCCAGGCCGTAGTAGTTATTGGTGTCGAGTATCGGACTTGCGAAAATTCTGATGGTTTCTCAACCATTCCTTACCTCCAAACTCCCATATCTGGCGACCGGATTGGCGAACTCGAGAAATTCCTGTTGCATCTGAAAGCAGAGTCTCGCCCGATTACAATGGTGTGTGTATTTTTGCCCTAGGCGATAGTAATTATTGGTTTCGAGTATCAGACTTGCGAAAATTTTGATGGTTTCTCAACCATTCCTTAACTTCAAACTCCCATATCTCCCGAACGGATTGACGAACTCGAGAAATTCCTGTTCCATCTGAAAGTAGAAACTCGCCCGATTACAACGGTATGTGTATTTTTCCCTAGGCCTTTGTAGTTATTGATTTCGGGTATCAGACTTGCGAAAATTTTGATGGTTTCTCAACCATTCCTTAATTTCAAACTCCCATATCTCGCGAACGGATTGACGAACTCGAGAAATTCCTGTTCCATCTGAAAGTAGAAACTCGCCCGATTACAACGGTGTGTGTATTTTTCCCTAGGCCTTTGTAGTTATTGATTTCGGGTATCAGACTTGCGAAAATTTTGATGGTTTCTCAACCATTCCTTAACTTCAACCTCCCATATCTCGCGAACGAATTGACGAACTCGAGAATTTCCTGATGCATCTGAAAGCAGAAACTCGTCGGATTACAACGGTATGTGTATTTTTCCCCTAGGCCATTGCGGTTATTGGTCTCGAGTATCAGACTTGCGAAAATTTTGATGGTTTCTCAACCATTTCTTAACTTCAAACTCCCATATGTCGCGAACGGATTGACGAACTCGAGAAATTCCTATTGCATCTGAAAGCAGAAACTCGCCCGATTACAACGGTATGTGTATTTTTGCGCTAGGCCGTATTAGTTATTGGTTTCGAGTATCAGACTTGCGAAAATTTTGATGGTTTCTCAACCATTCCTTAACTTCAAACTCCCATATCTCGCGAACGGATTGACGAACTCGAGAAATTCCTGTTCCATCTGAAAGTAGAAACTCGCCCGATTACAACGGTGTGTGTATTTTTCCCTAGGCCCTTGTAGTTATTGATTTCGGGTATTAGACTTGCGAAAATTTTGATGGTTTCTCAACCATTCCTTAACTTCAAACTCCCATATCTCGCGAACGAATTGACGAACTCGAGAATTTCCTGATGCATCTGAAAGCAGAAACTCGCCGGATTACAACGGTATGTGTATTTTTCCCCTAGGCCATTGTAGTTATTGGCTTCGAGTATCAGACTTGCGAAAATTTTGATGGTTTCTCAACCATTCCTTAACTTCAAACTCCCATATCTCGCGAGAGGATTGACGAACTCGAGAAATTCCTATTGCATCTGAAAGCAGAAACTCTCCCGATTAGAACGGTATTTGTATTTTTGCGCTAGGCCGTAGTAGTTATTGGATTCGAGTATCAGACATGCGAAAATTTTGATAGTTTCTCAACCATTCCTTAATTTCAAACTCCCATATCTCGCGAACGGATTGACGAACTCGAGAAATTCCTGTTGCATCTGAAAGCAGATACTCGCCCGGTTACAACGGTATGTGTATTTTTGCCCTAGGCCATTGTAGTTATTGGCTTCGAGTATCAGACTTGCGAAAATTTTGATGGTTTCTCAACCATTCCTTAACTTCAAACTCCCATATCTCGCGAACGGATTGACGAACTTGAGTAATACCTGTTGCATCTGAAAGTGGAAACTCGACCCATTACAATGGTGTGTGTACTTTTCCCCTAGGCCATTCCAGTTATTGGTTTCGAGTATCATACCAGCGAAAATTTTGATGGTTTCTCAACCATTCCTTAAATTCAAACTCCCATATCTCCCGAACGGATTGACGAAGTCGAGAAATTCCTATTGCATCTGAAAGCAGAAACTCGCCCTATTACAACGGTATGTGTATTTTTGCCCTAGGCCATTGTAGTTATTGGTTTCGAGTATCAGACTTGCGAAAATTTTGATGGTTTCTCAACCATTTCTTAACTTCAAACTCCCATATCTCGCGAACGGATTGACGAACTCGAGAAATTCCTGTTGCATCTGAAATTAGAAACTCGCCCGATTACAATGGTGTGTGTTTTTTTTTCCCCTAGGCCATTGTAGTTATTGGATTCGGGTATCAGGCTTGCGAAAATTTTGATGGTTTCTCAACCATTCCTTAACTTCAAACTCCCATATCTCGCGAACGGATTGACGATCTCAGGAAATTCCAATTGCATCTGAAAGCAGCAACTCGACCGATTACAACGGCCTGTGTATTTTTGCCCTAGGCCATAGTAGTTATTGGATTCGAGTATCAGACTTGCGAAAATTTTGATGGTTTCTCAACCATTCCTTATCTACAAACTCCCATATCACGCGAACGGATTGACGAACTCGAGAAATTCCTATTGCATCTGAAAGCAGAAACTCGCCCGATTACAACGGTATGTGTATTTTTGCGCTAGGTCATAGTAGTTATTGGATTCGTGTGTCAGACTTGCAACAATTTTTATGGTTTCTCAACCATTCCTTAACTTCAAACTCCCATATCTCGCGAACAGATCGACGAACTCGAGAAATTCCTGTTCCATCTGAATGTAGAAACACTCCCGATTACAACGGTATGTGTATTTTTCCCCTAGGCCAGTGTGGTTATTGGTTTTGAGTATCAGACTTGCGAAAATTTTGATGGTTTCTCTACCATTTCTTAACTTCAAACTCCCATATGTCGCGAACGGATTGACGAACTCGAGAAATTCCTATTGCATCTGAAAGAAGAAACTCGCCCGATTACAACGGTATGTGTATTTTTGCGCTAGGCCGTATTAGTTATTGGTTTCGAGTATCAGACTTGCGAAAATTTTGATGGTTTCTCAACCATTCCTTAACTTCAAACTTCGATATCTCGCGAACGGATTGACGAAGTCGAGAAATTCCTGTTCCATCTGAAAGTAGAAACTCGCCCGATTACAACGGTATGTGTATTTTTCCCTAGGCCTTTGTAGTTATTGATTTCGGGTATCAGACTTGCGAAAATTTTGATGGTTTCTCAACCATTCCTTAACTTCAAACTCCCATATCTCGCGAACGAATTGACGAACTCGAGAATTTCCTGATGCATCTGAAAGCAGAAACTCGCCCGATTACAACGGTATGTGTATTTTTCCCCTAGGCCAGTGTGGTTATTGGTTTTGAGTATCAGACTTGCGAAAATTTTGATGGTTTCTCTACCATTTCTTAACTTCAAACTCCCATATGTCGCGAACGGATTGACGAAATCGAGAAATTCCTATTGCATCTGAAAGCAGAAACTCGCCCGATTACAACGGTATGTGTATTTTTGCGCTAGGCCGTATTAGTTATTGGTTTCGAGTATCAGACTTGCGAAAATTTTGATGGTTTCTCAACCATTCCTTAACTACAAACTCCCATATCTCGCGAACAGATCGACGAACTCGAGAAATTCCTGTTCCATCTGAAAGTAGAAACTCGCCCGATTACAACGGTATGTGTATTTTTCCCTAGGCCTTTGTAGTTATTGATTTCGGGTATCAGACTTGCGAAAATTTTGATGGCTTCTCAACCATTCCTTAACATCAAACTCCCATATCTCGCGAACGGATCGACGAACTCGAGAAATTCCTGTTCCATCTGAAAGTAGAAACTCGCCCGATTACAACGGTTAGTGTATTTTTCCCTAGGCCTTTGTACTTATTGATTTCGGGTATCAGACTTGCGAAAATTTTGATGGTTTCTCATCCATTCCTTAACTTCAAACTCCCATATCTCGCGAACGAATTGACGAACTCGAGAATTTCCTAATGCATCTTAAAGCAGAAACTCGCCCGATTACAACGGTATGAGTATTTTTCCCCTAGGCCATTGTGGTTATTGATTTCGGGTATCAGACTTGCGAAAATTTTGATGGTTTCTCAACCATTCCTTAACATCAAACTCCCATATCTCGCGAACGGATCGACGAACTCGAGAATTTCCTGATGCATCTGAAAGCAGAAACTCGCCCGATTACAACGGTATGTGTATTTTTCCCCTAGGCCAGTGTGGTTATTGGTTTTGAGTATCAGACTTGCGAAAATTTTGATGGTTTCTCTACCATTTCTTAACTTCAAACTCCCATATGTCGCGAACGGATTGACGAAATCGAGAAATTCCTATTGCATCTGAAAGCAGAAACTCGCCCGATTACAACGGTATGTGTATTTTTGCGCTAGGCCGTATTAGTTATTGGTTTCGAGTATCAGACTTGCGAAAATTTTGATGGTTTCTCAACCATTCCTTAACTTCAAACTTCGATATCTCGCGAACGGATTGACGAAGTCGAGAAATTCCTGTTCCATCTGAAAGTAGAAACTCGCCCGATTACAACGGTATGTGTATTTTTCCCTAGGCCTTTGTAGTTATTGATTTCGGGTATCAGACCTGCGAAAATTTTGATGGTTTCTCAACCATTCCTTAACTTCAAACTCCCATATCTCGCGAACGAATTGACGAACTCGAGAATTTCCTGATGCATCTGAAAGCAGAAACTCGCCCGATTACAACGGTATGTGTATTTTTCCCCTAGGCCAGTGTGGTTATTGGTTTTGAGTATCAGACTTGCGAAAATTTTGATGGTTTCTCTACCATTTCTTAACTTCAAACTCCCATATGTCGCGAACGGATTGACGAAATCGAGAAATTCCTATTGCATCTGAAAGCAGAAACTCGCCCGATTACAACGGTATGTGTATTTTTGCGCTAGGCCGTATTAGTTATTGGTTTCGAGTATCAGACTTGCGAAAATTTTGATGGTTTCTCAACCATTCCTTAACTACAAACTCCCATATCTCGCGAACAGATCGACGAACTCGAGAAATTCCTGTTCCATCTGAATGTAGAAACACTCCCGATTACAACGGTATGTGTATTTTTCCCCTAGGCCAGTGTGGTTATTGGTTTTGAGTATCAGACTTGCGAAAATTTTGATGGTTTCTCTACCATTTCTTAACTTCAAACTCCCATATGTCGCGAACGGATTGACGAACTCGAGAAATTCCTATTGCATCTGAAAGAAGAAACTCGCCCGATTACAACGGTATGTGTATTTTTGCGCTAGGCCGTATTAGTTATTGGTTTCGAGTATCAGACTTGCGAAAATTTTGATGGTTTCTCAACCATTCCTTAACTTCAAACTCCCATATCTCGCGAACGGATTGACGAATTCGAGAAATTCCTACTGCATCTGAAAGCAGAAACTCGCCCGATTACAACGGTATGTGTATTTTTGCCCTACGCCATAGTAGTTATTGGTTTCGAGTATCAGACTTGCGAAAATTTTGATGGTTTCTCAATCGCTCCTTAATTTTAAACTCCCATATCTCGCGAACGGATTGACGAACTCGAGAAATTCCTGTTGCATCTGAAAGCAGAGTCTCGCCCGATTACAATGGTATGTGTTTTTTTGCCCTAGGCCATAGTAGTTATTGGTTTCGAGTATCAGTCTTGCGAAAATTTTGATGGTTTATCACCATTCCTTAACTTCAAACTCCCATATCTCGCGAACGGATTGACGAACTCGAGAAATTCCTATTGCATCTGAAAGCAGAAACTCGCCCGATTACAACGGTATGTGTATTTTTGCCCTACGCCATAGTAGTTATTGGTTTCGAGTATCAGACTTGCGAAAATTTTGATGGTTTCTCAAGCGCTCCTTAATTTTAAACTCCCATATCTCGCGAACGGATTGACGAACTCGAGAAATTCCTGTTGCATCTGAAAGCTGAGTCTCGCCCGATTACAATGGTAAGTGTATTTTTGCCCTAGGCCATAGTAGTTATTGGTTTCGAGTATCAGTCTTGCGACAATTTTGATGGTTTCTCAACCATTCCTTAACTTCAAACTCCCATATCTCGCGAACCGATTAACGAACTCGAGAAATGCCTGTTGCATCTGAAAGCAGTAACTCGCCCGTTTACAACGGTATGTGTATTTTTCCCCTAGACCATAGTAGTTATTGGTTTCGAGTATCAGAGTTTCGAAAATTTTGATGGTTTCTCAACCATTCCTTAACTTCAAACACCCATATCTCACGAACGGATTGACGAACTCGAGGAATTCCTATTTCATCTGAAAGCAGTAACTCGCCCGTTTACAACGGTATGTGTATTTTTCCCCTAGGCCATTGTAGTTATTGGTTTCGAGTATCAGACTTGCGAAAATTTTGATGGTTTCTCAACTATTCCTTAACTTCAAACTCCCATATCTCGCGAACGGATTGACGAACTCGAGAAATTCCTGTTGCATCTGAAAGCAGAGTCTCGCCCGATTACAATGGTATGTGTATTTTTGCCCTAGGCCATAGTAGTTATTGGTTTCGAGTATCAGTCTTGCGACAATTTTGATGGTTTCTCAACCATTCCTTAACTTCAAACTCCCATATCTCGCGAACCGATTGACGAACTCGAGAAATGCCTGTTGGATCTGAAAGCAGAAACTCGCCCGATTACAACGGTATGTGTATTTTTGCCCTACGCCATAGTAGTTATTGGTTTCGAGTATCAGACTTGCAACAATTTTTATGGTTTCTCAACCATTCCTTAACTTCAAACTCCCATATCTCGCGAACAGATCGACGAACTCGAGAAATTCCTGTTCCATCTGAATGTAGAAACTCGCCCGATTACAACGGTATGTGTATTTTTCCCCTAGGCCAGTGTGGTTATTGGTTTTGAGTATCAGACTTGCGAAAATTTTGATGGTTTCTCTACCATTTCTTAACTTCAAACTCCCATATGTCGCGAACGGATTGACGAACTCGAGAAATTCCAATTGCATCTGAAAGCAGAAACTCGCCCGATTACAACGGTATGTGAATTTTTCCCTATGCCTTTGTAGTTATTGATTTCGGGTATCAGACTTGCGAAAATTTTGATGGTGTCTCAACCATTCCTTAACTTCGAACTCCCATATCTCGCGAACGAATTGACGAAATCGAGAATTTCCTGATGCATCTGGAAGCAGAAACTCGCCCGATTACAACGGTATGTGTATTTTTGCCCTAGTCAATAGTAGTTATTGGTTTCGAGTATCAGACTTGCGAAAATTTTGATTGTTTCTCAACCATTCCTTACTTTCAAACGCCCATACCTCGCGAACGGATTGACGAACTCGAGAAATTCCTATTGCATCTGAAAGCAGAAGCTCGCCCGATTACACCGGTATGTGTATTTTTGCCCCAGGCCGTAGTAGTTATTGGTGTCGAGTATCGGACTTGCGAAAATTCTGATGGTTTCTCAACCATTCCTTACCTCCAAACTCCCATATCTGGCGACCGGATTGACGAACTCGAGAAATTCCTGTTGCATCTGAAAGCAGAGTCTCGCCCGATTACAATGGTGTGTGTATTTTTGCCCTAGGCGATAGTAATTATTGGTTTCGAGTATCAGACTTGCGAAAATTTTGATGGTTTCTCAACCATTCCTTAACTACAAACTCCCATATCTCGCGAACGGATTGACGAACTAGAGAAATTCCTGTTCCATCTGAAAGTAGAAACTCGCCCGATTACAACGGTGTGTCTACTTTTCCCCTAGGCCATTGTAGTTATTGGTTGCGGGTATCAGATTGCGAAAATTTTGATGGTTCCTCCACCATTCCTAAACTTCAAACTCCCATATCTCGCGATCGGATTGACGAACTCGAGAAATCCCTATGGCATCTGAAAGGAGAAACTAGCCCGATTACAACGATATGTTTGTTTTTCCCCTAGGCCATTGTAGTTATTGGTTTCGAGTATTAGACTTGCGAATATTTTGATGGTTTCTCAAGCGCTCCTTAATTTTAAACTCCCATATCTAGCGAACGGATTGACGAACTCGAGAAATTCCTGTTGCATCTGAAAGCAGAAACTCGCCCGATTACAACGGTATGTGTATTTTTGCCCTACGCCATTGTAGTAATTGGTTTCGAGTATCAGACTTGCGAAAATTTTGATGGTTCCTCCACCATTCCTAAACTTCAAACTCCCATAACTCGCGATCGGATTGACGAACTCGAGAAATCCCTGTTGCATCTGAAAGGAGAAGCTAGCCCGATTACAAGGGTATGTTTGTTTTTCCCCTAGGCCATTGTAGTTATTGGTTTCGAGTATCAGACTTGCGAATATTTTGATGGTTTCTCAAGCGCTCCTTAATTTTAAACTCCCATATCTAGCGAACGGATTGACGAACTCGAGAAATGCCTGTTGCATCTGAAAGCAGAAACTCGCCCGATTACAACGGCGTGTGTATTTTTGCCCTACGCCATAGTAGTTATTGGATTCGAGTATCAGACTTGCGATAATTTTGATGGTTTCTCAACCATTCCTTAACTTCAAACTCCCATATCTCCCGAACGGATTGACGAACTCGAGAAATTCCTGTTCCATCTGAAAGTAGAAACTCGCTTGATTACAACGGTATGTGTATTTTTCCCTAGGCCTTTGTAGTTATTGATTTCGGGTATCAGACTTGCGAAAATTTTGATGGTTTCTCAACCATTCCTTAACTTCAAACTCCCATATCTCGCGAACGGATTGACGAACTCGAGAAATTCCTGTTCCATCTGAAAGTAGAAACTCGCCCGATTACAACGGTGTGTGTATTTTTCCCTAGGCCTTTGTAGTTATTGATTTCGGGTATCAGACTTGCGAAAATTTTGATGGTTTCTCAACCATTCCTTAACTTCAACCTCCCATATCTCGCGAACGAATTGACGAACTCGAGAATTTCCTGATGCATCTGAAAGCAGAAACTCGTCGGATTACAACGGTATGTGTATTTTTCCCCTAGGCCATTGCGGTTATTGGTCTCGAGTATCAGACTTGCGAAAATTTTGATGGTTTCTCAACCATATCTTAACTTCAAACTCCCATATGTCGCGAACGGATTGACGAACTCGAGAAATTCCTATTGCATCTGAAAGCAGAAACTCGCCCGATTACAACGGTATGTGTATTTTTGCGCTAGGCCGTATTAGTTATTGGTTTCGAGTATCAGACTTGCGAAAATTTTGATGGTTTCTCAACCATTCCTTAACTTCAAACTCCCATATCTCGCGAACGGATTGACGAACTCGAGAAATTCCTGTTCCATCTGAAAGTAGAAACTCGCCCGATTACAACGGTGTGTGTATTTTTCCCTAGGCCTTTGTAGTTATTGATTTCGGGTATCAGACTTGCGAAAATTTTGATGGTTTCTCAACCATTCCTTAACTTCAAACTCCCATATCTCGCGAACGAATTGACGAACTCCAGAATTTCCTGATGCATCTGAAAGCAGAAACTCGCCGGATTACAACGGTATGTGTATTTTTCCCCTAGGCCATTGCTGTTATTGGTTTCGAGTATCAGACTTGCGAAAATTTTGATGGTTTCTCAACCATTTCTTAACTTCAAACTCCCATATCTCGCGAAAGGATTGACGAACTCGAGAAATTCCTATTGCATCTGAAAGCAGAAACTCTCCCGATTAGAACGGTATTTGTATTTTTGCGCTAGGCCGTAGTAGTTATTGGATTCGAGTATCAGACTTGCGAAAATTTTGATAGTTTCTCAACCATTCCTTAATTTCAAACTCCCATATCTCTCGAACGGATTGACGAACTCGAGAAATTCCTGTTGCATCTGAAAGCAGATACTCGCCCGGTTACAACGGTATGTGTATTTTTGCCCTAGGCCATTGTAGTTATTGGCTTCGAGTATCAGACTTGCGAAAATTTTGATGGTTTCTCAACCATTCCTTAAATTCAAACTCCCATATCTCCCGAACGGATTGACGAAGTCGAGAAATTCCTATTGCATCTGAAAGAAGAAACTCGCCCTATTACAACGGTATGTGTATTTTTGCCCTAGGCCATTGTAGTTATTGGTTTCGAGTATCAGACTTGCGAAAATTTTGATGGTTTCTCAACCATTTCTTAACTTCAAACTCCCATATCTCGCGAACGGATTGACGAACTCGAGAAATTACTGTTGCATCTGAAATTAGAAACTCGCCCGATTACAATGGTGTGTGTACTTTTCCCCTAGGCCATTCCAGTTATTGGTTTCGAGTATCATACCAGCGAAAATTTTGATGGTTTCTCAACCATTCCTTAAATTCAAACTCCCATATCTCCCGAACGGATTGACGAAGTCGAGAAATTCCTATTGCATCTGAAAGCAGAAACTCGCCCTATTACAACGGTATGTGTATTTTTGCCCTAGGCCATTGTAGTTATTGGTTTCGAGTATCAGACTTGCGAAAATTTTGATGGTTTCTCAACCATTTCTTAACTTCAAACTCCCATATCTCGCGAACGGATTGACGAACTCGAGAAATTCCTGTTGCATCTGAAATTAGACACTCGCCCGATTACAATGGTGTGTGTTTTTTTTTTCCCCTAGGCCATTGTAGTTATTGGATTCGGGTATCAGGCTTGCGAAAATTTTGATGGTTTCTCAACCATTCCTTAACTTCAAACTCCCATATCTCGCGAACGGATTGACGATCTCAGGAAATTCCAATTGCATCTGAAAGCAGCAACTCGACCGATTACAACGGCCTGTGTATTTTTGCCCTAGGCCATAGTAGTTATTGGATTCGAGTATCAGACTTGCGAAAATTTTGATGGTTTCTCAACCATTCCTTATCTACAAACTCCCATATCACGCGAACGGATTGACGAACTCGAGAAATTCCTATTGCATCTGAAAGCAGAAACTCGCCCGATTACAACGGTATGTGTATTTTTGCGCTAGGCCGTATTAGTTATTGGTTTCGAGTATCAGACTTGCGAAAATTTTGATGGTTTCTCAACCATTCCTTAACTACAAACTCCCATATCACGCGAACGGATTGACGAACTCGAGAAATTCCTATTGCATCTGAAAGCAGAAACTCGCCCGATTACAACGGTATGTGTATTTTTCCCCTAGGCCATTGTGGTTATTGGTTTCGAGTATCAGACTTGCGAAAATTTTGATGGTTTTTCAACCATTTCTTAACTTCAAACTCCCATATCTCGCGAACGGATTGACGAACTCGAGAAATTCCTATTGCATCTGAAAGCAGAAACTCGCCCGATTACAACGGTGTGCGTATTTTTGCCCTAGGCCATAGTAGTTATTGGATTCGAGTATCAGACTTGCAACAATTTTTATGGTTTCTCAACCATTCCTTAACTTCAAACTCCCATATCTCGCGAACAGATCGACGAACTCGAGAAATTCCTGTTCCATCTGAATGTAGAAACACTCCCGATTACAACGGTATGTGTATTTTTCCCTAGGCCTTTGTAGTTATTGATTTCGGGTATCAGACTTGCGAAAATTTTGATGGTTTCTCAACCATTCCTTAACTTCAAACTCCCATATCTCGCGAACGAATTGACGAACTCGAGAATTTCCTGATGCATCTGAAAGCAGAAACTCGCCCGATTACAACGGTATGTGTATTTTTCCCCTAGGCCAGTGTGGTTATTGGTTTTGAGTATCAGACTTGCGAAAATTTTGATGGTTTCTCTACCATTTCTTAACTTCAAACTCCCATATGTCGCGAACGGATTGACGAAATCGAGAAATTCCTATTGCATCTGAAAGCAGAAACTCGCCCGATTACAACGGTATGTGTATTTTTGCGCTAGGCCGTATTAGTTATTGGTTTTGAGTATCAGACTTGCGAAAATTTTGATGGTTTCTCTACCATTTCTTAACTTCAAACTCCCATATGTCGCGAACGGATTGACGAAATCGAGAAATTCCTATTGCATCTGAAAGCAGAAACTCGCCCGATTACAACGGTATGTGTATTTTTGCGCTAGGCCGTATTAGTTATTGGTTTCGAGTATCAGACTTGCGAAAATTTTGATGGCTTCTCAACCATTCCTTAACATCAAACTCCCATATCTCGCGAACGGATCGACGAACTCGAGAAATTCCTGTTCCATCTGAAAGTAGAAACTCGCCCGATTACAACGGTTAGTGTATTTTTCCCTAGGCCTTTGTACTTATTGATTTCGGGTATCAGACTTGCGAAAATTTTGATGGTTTCTCATCCATTCCTTAACTTCAAACTCCCATATCTCGCGAACGAATTGACGAACTCGAGAATTTCCTAATGCATCTGAAAGCAGAAACTCGCCCGATTACAACGGTATGAGTATTTTTCCCCTAGGCCATTGTGGTTATTGATTTCGGGTATCAGACTTGCGAAAATTTTGATGGTTTCTCAACCATTCCTTAACATCAAACTCCCATATCTCGCGAACGGATCGACGAACTCGAGAATTTCCTGATGCATCTGAAAGCAGAAACTCGCCCGATTACAACGGTATGTGTATTTTTCCCCTAGGCCAGTGTGGTTATTGGTTTTGAGTATCAGACTTGCGAAAATTTTGATGGTTTCTCTACCATTTCTTAAATTCAAACTCCCATATGTCGCGAACGGATTGACGAAATCGAGAAATTCCTATTGCATCTGAAAGCAGAAACTCGCCCGATTACAACGGTATGTGTATTTTTGCGCTAGGCCGTATTAGTTATTGGTTTCGAGTATCAGACTTGCGAAAATTTTGATGGTTTCTCAACCATTCCTTAACTTCAAACTTCGATATCTCGCGAACGGATTGACGAAGTCGAGAAATTCCTGTTCCATCTGAAAGTAGAAACTCGCCCGATTACAACGGTATGTGTATTTTTCCCTAGGCCTTTGTAGTTATTGATTTCGGGTATCAGACTTGCGAAAATTTTGATGGTTTCTCAACCATTCCTTAACTTCAAACTCCCATATCTCGCGAACGAATTGACGAACTCGAGAATTTCCTGATGCATCTGAAAGCAGAAACTCGCCCGATTACAACGGTATGTGTATTTTTCCCCTAGGCCAGTGTGGTTATTGGTTTGGAGAATCAGACTTGCGAAAATTTTGATGGTTTCTCAACCATTCCTTAACTTCAAACTTCGATATCTCGCCAACGGATTGCCGAAATCGAGAAATTCCTATTGCATCTGAAAGCAGAAACTCGCCCGATTACAACGGTATGTGTATTTTTGCGCTAGGCCGTATTAGTTATTGGTTTCGAGTATCAGACTTGCGAAAATTTTGATGGTTTCTCAACCATTCCTTAACTACAAACTCCCATATCTCGCGAACAGATCGACGAACTCGAGAAATTCCTGTTCCATCTGAAAGTAGAAACTCGCCCGATTACAACGGTATGTGTATTTTTCCCTAGGCCTTTGTAGTTATTGATTTCGGGTATCAGACTTGCGAAAATTTTGATGGCTTCTCAACCATTCCTTAACATCAAACTCCCATATCTCGCGAACGGATCGACGAACTCGAGAAATTCCTGTTCCATCTGAAAGTAGAAACTCGCCCGATTACAACGGTTAGTGTATTTTTCCCTAGGCCTTTGTAGTTATTGATTTCGGGTATCAGACTTGCGAAAATTTTGATGGTTTCTCATCCATTCCTTAACTTCAAACTCCCATATCTCGCGAACGAATTGACGAACTCGAGAATTTCCTAATGCATCTGAAAGCAGAAACTCGCCCGATTACAACGGTATGAGTATTTTTCCCCTAGGCCGTATTAGTTATTGGTTTCGAGTATCAGACTTGCGAAAATTTTGATGGTTTCTCAACCATTCCTTAACTACAAACTCCCATATCTCGCGAACAGATCGACGAACTCGAGAAATTCCTGTTCCATCTGAAAGTAGAAACTCGCCCGATTACAACGGTATGTGTATTTTTCCCTAGGCCTTTGTAGTTATTGATTTCGGGTATCAGACTTGCGAAAATTTTGATGGCTTCTCAACCATTCCTTAACATCAAACTCCCATATCTCGCGAACGGATCGACGAACTCGAGAAATTCCTGTTCCATCTGAAAGTAGAAACTCGCCCGATTACAACGGTATGTGTATTTTTCCCTAGGCCTTTGTAGTTATTGGTTTCGAGTATCAGTCTTGCGAAAATTTTGATGGTTTCTCAACCATTCCTTAACTTCGAACTCCCACATCTCGCGAACGGATTGACGAACTTGAGTAATTCCTGTTGCATCTGAGAGTGGAAACTCGACCCATTACAATGGTGTGTGTACTTTTCATCTAGGCCATTCCCGTTATTGGTTTCGAGTATCATACCAGCGAAAATTTTGATGGTTTCTCTACCATTCCTTAAATTCAAACTCCCATATCTCCCGAACGGATTGACGAATTCGAGAAATTCCGATTGCATCTGAAAGCAGAAACTCGCCCGATTACAACGGTATGAGTATTTTTGCCCTAGGCCATTGTAGCTATTGGTTTCGAGTATCAGACATGCGAAAATTTTGATGGTTTCTCAACCATTCCTTAACTTCAAACTCCCATATCTCGCGAACGGATAGACGAACTCGAGAAATCCTATTGCATCTGGAAGTAGAAACTCGCCCGATTACAACGGTATGTGTATTCTTCCCCTAGGCCTTTGTAGTTATTGGTTTCGAGAATCAGACTTGCGAAAATTTTGATGGTTTCTCAACCATTCCTTAAGTTCAAACTTCGATATCTCGCCAACGGATTGACGAAGTCGAGAAATTCCTGTTCCATCTGAAAGTAGAAACTCGCCCGATTACAACGGTATGTGTATTTTTCCCTAGGCCTTTGTAGTTATTGATTTCGGGTATCAGACTTGCGAAAATTTTGATGGTTTCTCTACCATTTCTTAACTTCAAACTCCCATATGTCGCGAACGGATTGACGAACTCGAGAATTTCCTAATGCATCTCAAAGCAGAAACTCGCCCGATTACAACGGTATGAGTATTTTTCCCCTAGGCCATTGTGGTTATTGATTTCGGGTATCAGACTTGCGAAAATTTTGATGGTTTCTCTACCATTTCTTAACTTCAAACTCCCATATGTCGCGAACGGATTGACGAAATCGAGAAATTCCTATTGCATCTGAAAGCAGAAACTCGCCCGATTACAACGGTATGTGTATTTTTGCGCTAGGCCGTATTAGTTATTGGTTTCGAGTATCAGACTTGCGAAAATTTTGATAGTTTCTCAACCATTCCTTAACTTCAAACTCCCATATCTCGCGAGCGGATTGACGAACTCGAGAAACTCCTGTTGCATCTGAAAGCAGAAACTCGCCCGATTACAACGGTATGTGAATTTTTCCCTAGGTCTTTGTAGTTATTGATTTCGAGTATCAGACTTGCGAAAATTTTGATGGTTTTTCAACCATTTCTTAACTTCAACCTCCCATATCTCCCGAACGGATTGACGAACTCGAGAAATTCCTATTGCATCTGAAAGCAGAAACTCGCCCGATTACAAAGGTATGTGTATTTTTGCGCTAGGCCGTATTAGTTATTGGTTTCGAGTATCAGACTTGCGAAAATTTTGATAGTTTCTCAACCATTCCTTAACTTCAAACTCCCATATCTCGCGAGCGGATTGACGAACTCGAGAAACTCCTGTTGCATCTGAAAGCAGAAACTCACCCGATTACAACGGTATGTGAATTTTTCCCTAGGCCTTTGTAGTTATTGATTTCGGGTATCAGACTTGCGAAAATTTTGATAGTTTCTCAACCATTCCTTAACTTCGAACTCCCATATCTCGCGAACGAATTGTCGAAATCGAGAATTTCCTGATGCATCTGGAAGCAGAATCTCGCCCGATTACGACGGTATCTGTATTTTTCCCTAGGCCTTTGTAGTTATTGATTTCGGGTATCAGACTTCCGAATATTTTGATGGTTTCTCAACCATTCCTTAACTTCGAACTCCCATATCTCGCGAACGAATTGACGAACTCGAGAATTTCCTGATGCATCTGGAAGCAGAAACTCGCCCGATTACAGCGGTATGTGTATTTTTCCCCTAGGCCATTGTGGTTATTGTTTTCGAGTATCAGACTTGCGAAAATTTTGATTGTTTCTCAACCATTCCTTAACTTCAAACTCCCATATCTCGCGAACGGATTGACGATCTCGGGAAATTCCAATTGCATCTGAAAGCAGAAACTCGCCCGATTACAACGGTATGTGTATTTTTCCCCTAGGCCATTGTGGTTATTGGTTTCGAGTATCAGACTTGCGAAAATTTTGATGGTTTTTCAACCATTTCTTAACTTCAAACTCCCATATCTCGCGAACGGATTGACGAACTCGAGAAATTCCTATTGCATCTGAAAGCAGAAACTCGCCCGATTACAACGGTGTGCGTATTTTTGCCCTAGGCCATAGTAGTTATTGGATTCGAGTATCAGACTTGCAACAATTTTTATGGTTTCTCAACCATTCCTTAACTTCAAACTCCCATATCTCGCGAACAGATCGACGAACTCGAGAAATTCCTGTTCCATCTGAATGTAGAAACTCGCCCGATTACAACGGTATGTGTATTTTTCCCCTAGGCCAGTGTGGTTATTGGTTTTGAGTATCAGACTTGCGAAAATTTTGATGGTTTCTCTACCATTTCTTAACTTCAAACTCCCATATGTCGCGAAGGGATTGACGAACTCGAGAAATTCCTATTGCATCTGAAAGCAGAAACTCGCCCGATTACAACGGTATGTGTATTTTTGCGCTAGGCCGTATTAGTTATTGGTTTCGAGTATCAGACTTGCGAAAATTTTGATGGTTTCTCAACCATTCCTTAACTTCAAACTTCGAAATCTCGCGAACGGATTGACGAAGTAGAGAAATTCCTGTTCCATCTGAAAGTAGAAACTCGCCCGATTACAACGGTATGTGTATTTTTCCCTAGGCCTTTGTAGTTATTGATTTCGGGTATCAGACTTGCGAAAATTTTGATAGTTTCTCAACCATTCCTTAACTTCGAACTCCCATATCTCGCGAACGAATTGTCGAAATCGAGAATTTCCTGATGCATCTGGAAGCAGAATCTCGCCCGATTACGACGGTATCTGTATTTTTCCCTAGGCCTTTGTAGTTATTGATTTCGGGTATCAGACTTCCGAATATTTTGATGGTTTCTCAACCATTCCTTAACTTCGAACTCCCATATCTCGCGAACGAATTGACGAACTCGAGAATTTCCTGATGCATCTGGAAGCAGAAACTCGCCCGATTACAGCGGTATGTGTATTTTTCCCCTAGGCCATTGTGGTTATTGTTTTCGAGTATCAGACTTGCGAAAATTTTGATTGTTTCTCAACCATTCCTTAACTTCAAACTCCCATATCTCGCGAACGGATTGACGATCTCGGGAAATTCCAATTGCATCTGAAAGCAGAAACTCGCCCGATTACAACGGTATGTGTATTTTTCCCCTAGGCCATTGTGGTTATTGGTTTCGAGTATCAGACTTGCGAAAATTTTGATGGTTTTTCAACCATTTCTTAACTTCAAACTCCCATATCTCGCGAACGGATTGACGAACTCGAGAAATTCCTATTGCATCTGAAAGCAGAAACTCGCCCGATTACAACGGTATGTGTATTTTTGCGCTAGGCCGTAGTTGTTATTGGTTTCGAGCATCAGACTTGGGAAAATTTTGATAGTTTCTCAACCATTCCTAAACTTCAAGCTCCCATATCTCGCGAACGGATTGACGAACTCGAGAAATTCCTATTGCATCTGAAAGCAGAAACTCGCCCGATTACAACGGTGTGCGTATTTTTGCCCTAAGCCATAGTAGTTATTGGATTCGAGTATCAGACTTGCAACAATTTTTATGGTTTCTCAACCATTCCTTAACTTCAAACTCCCATATCTCGCGAACAGATCGACGAACTCGAGAAATTCCTGTTCCATCTGAATGTAGAAACTCGCCCGATTACAACGGTATGTGTATTTTTCCCCTAGGCCAGTGTGGTTATTGGTTTTGAGTATCAGACTTGCGAAAATTTTGATGGTTTCTCTACCATTTCTTAACTTCAAACTCCCATATGTCGCGAAGGGATTGACGAACTCGAGAAATTCCTATTGCATCTGAAAGCAGAAACTCGCCCGATTACAACGGTATGTGTATTTTTGCGCTAGGCCGTATTAGTTATTGGTTTCGAGTATCAGACTTGCGAAAATTTTGATGGTTTCTCAACCATTCCTTAACTTCAAACTTCGAAATCTCGCGAACGGATTGACGAAGTAGAGAAATTCCTGTTCCATCTGAAAGTAGAAACTCGCCCGATTACAACGGTATGTGTATTTTTCCCTAGGCCTTTGTAGTTATTGATTTCGGGTATCAGACTTGCGAAAATTTTGATGGTTTCTCAACCATTCCTTAACTTCAAACTCCCATATCTCGCGAACGAATTGACGAACTCGAGAAATTCCTGTTCCATCTGAAAGTAGAAACTCGCCCGATTACAACGGTTAGTGTATTTTTCCCTAGGCCTTTGTAGTTATTGATTTCGGGTATCAGACTTGCGAAAATTTTGATGGTTTCTCATCCATTCCTTAACTTCAAACTCCCATATCTCGCGAACGAATTGACGAACTCGAGAATTTCCTAATGCATCTGAAAGCAGAAACTCGCCCGATTACAACGGTATGAGTATTTTTCCCCTAGGCCGTATTAGTTATTGGTTTCGAGTATCAGACTTGCGAAAATTTTGATGGTTTCTCAACCATTCCTTAACTACAAACTCCCATATCTCGCGAACAGATCGACGAACTCGAGAAATTCCTGTTCCATCTGAAAGTAGAAACTCGCCCGATTACAACGGTATGTGTATTTTTCCCTAGGCCTTTGTAGTTATTGATTTCGGGTATCAGACTTGCGAAAATTTTGATGGCTTCTCAACCATTCCTTAACATCAAACTCCCATATCTCGCGAACGGATCGACGAACTCGAGAAATTCCTGTTCCATCTGAAAGTAGAAACTCGCCCGATTACAACGGTATGTGTATTTTTCCCTAGGCCTTTGTAGTTATTGATTTCGGGTATCAGACTTGCGAAAATTTTGATGGTTTCTCTACCATTTCTTAACTTCAAACTCCCATATGTCGCGAACGGATTGACGAACTCGAGAATTTCCTAATGCATCTCAAAGCAGAAACTCGCCCGATTACAACGGTATGAGTATTTTTCCCCTAGGCCATTGTGGTTATTGATTTCGGGTATCAGACTTGCGAAAATTTTGATGGTTTCTCTACCATTTCTTAACTTCAAACTCCCATATGTCGCGAACGGATTGACGAAATCGAGAAATTCCTATTGCATCTGAAAGCAGAAACTCGCCCGATTACAACGGTATGTGTATTTTTGCGCTAGGCCGTATTAGTTATTGGTTTCGAGTATCAGACTTGCGAAAATTTTGATAGTTTCTCAACCATTCCTTAACTTCAAACTCCCATATCTCGCGAGCGGATTGACGAACTCGAGAAACTCCTGTTGCATCTGAAAGCAGAAACTCGCCCGATTACAACGGTATGTGAATTTTTCCCTAGGCCTTTGTAGTTATTGATTTCGGGTATCAGACTTCCGAATATTTTGATGGTTTCTCAACCATTCCTTAACTTCGAACTCCCATATCTCGCGAACGAATTGACGAACTCGAGAATTTCCTGATGCATCTGGAAGCAGAAACTCGCCCGATTACAGCGGTATGTGTATTTTTCCCCTAGAACATTGTGGTTATTGTTTTCGAGTATCAGACTTGCGAAAATTTTGATTGTTTCTCAACCATTCCTTAACTTCAAACTCCCATATCTCGCGAACGGATTGACGATCTCGGGAAATTCCAATTGCATCTGAAAGCAGAAACTCGCCCGATTACAGCGGTATGTCTATTTTGGCCCTAGGCCATTGTGGTTATTGGTTTCGAGTATCAGACTTGCGAAAATTTTGATGGTTGCTCAACCATTCCTTAAATACAGACTCCCATATCACGCGAACGGATTGATGAACTCGAGAAATTCCTATTGCATCTGAAAGCAGAAACTCGCCCGATTACAACGGTATGTGTATTTTTCCCCTAGGCCATTGTGGTTATTGGTTTCGAGTATCAGACTTGCGAAAATTTTGATGGTTTTTCAACCATTTCTTAACTTCAAACTCCCATATCTCGCGAACGGATTGACGAACTCGAGAAATTCCTATTGCATCTGAAAGCAGAAACTCGCCCGATTACAACGGTATGTGTATTTTTGCGCTAGGCCGTAGTTGTTATTGGTTTCGAGCATCAGACTTGGGAAAATTTTGATAGTTTCTCAACCATTCCTAAACTTCAAGCTCCCATATCTCGCGAACGGATTGACGAACTCGAGAAATTCCTATTGCATCTGAAAGCAGAAACTCGCCCGATTACAACGGTGTGCGTATTTTTGCCCTAGGCCATAGTAGTTATTGGATTCGAGTATCAGACTTGCAACAATTTTTATGGTTTCTCAACCATTCCTTAACTTCAAACTCCCATATCTCGCGAACAGATCGACGAACTCGAGAAATTCCTGTTCCATCTGAATGTTGAAACTCGCCCGATTACAACGGTATGTGTATTTTTCCCCTAGGCCAGTGTGGTTATTGGTTTTGAGTATCAGACTTGCGAAAATTTTGATGGTTTCTCTACCATTTCTTAACTTCAAACTCCCATATGTCGCGAAGGGATTGACGAACTCGAGAAATTCCTATTGCATCTGAAAGCAGAAACTCGCCCGATTACAACGGTATGTGTATTTTTGCGCTAGGCCGTATTAGTTATTGGTTTCGAGTATCAGACTTGCGAAAATTTTGATGGTTTCTCAACCATTCCTTAACTTCAAACTTCGAAATCTCGCGAACGGATTGACGAAGTAGAGAAATTCCTGTTCCATCTGAAAGTAGAAACTCGCCCGATTACAACGGTATGTGTATTTTTCCCTAGGCCTTTGTAGTTATTGATTTCGGGTATCAGACTTGCGAAAATTTTGATGGTTTCTCAACCATTCCTTAACTTCAAACTCCCATATCTCGCGAACGAATTGACGAACTCGAGAAATTCCTGTTCCATCTGAAAGTAGAAACTCGCCCGATTACAACGGTTAGTGTATTTTTCCCTAGGCCTTTGTAGTTATTGATTTCGGGTATCAGACTTGCGAAAATTTTGATGGTTTCTCATCCATTCCTTAACTTCAAACTCCCATATCTCGCGAACGAATTGACGAACTCGAGAATTTCCTAATGCATCTGAAAGCAGAAACTCGCCCGATTACAACGGTATGAGTATTTTTCCCCTAGGCCGTATTAGTTATTGGTTTCGAGTATCAGACTTGCGAAAATTTTGATGGTTTCTCAACCATTCCTTAACTACAAACTCCCATATCTCGCGAACAGATCGACGAACTCGAGAAATTCCTGTTCCATCTGAAAGTAGAAACTCGCCCGATTACAACGGTATGTGTATTTTTCCCTAGGCCTTTGTAGTTATTGATTTCGGGTATCAGACTTGCGAAAATTTTGATGGCTTCTCAACCATTCCTTAACATCAAACTCCCATATCTCGCGAACGGATCGACGAACTCGAGAAATTCCTGTTCCATCTGAAAGTAGAAACTCGCCCGATTACAACGGTATGTGTATTTTTCCCTAGGCCTTTGTAGTTATTGATTTCGGGTATCAGACTTGCGAAAATTTTGATGGTTTCTCTACCATTTCTTAACTTCAAACTCCCATATGTCGCGAACGGATTGACGAACTCGAGAATTTCCTAATGCATCTCAAAGCAGAAACTCGCCCGATTACAACGGTATGAGTATTTTTCCCCTAGGCCATTGTGGTTATTGATTTCGGGTATCAGACTTGCGAAAATTTTGATGGTTTCTCTACCATTTCTTAACTTCAAACTCCCATATGTCGCGAACGGATTGACGAAATCGAGAAATTCCTATTGCATCTGAAAGCAGAAACTCGCCCGATTACAACGGTATGTGTATTTTTGCGCTAGGCCGTATTAGTTATTGGTTTCGAGTACCAGACTTGCGAAAATTTTGATAGTTTCTCAACCATTCCTTAACTTCAAACTCCCATATCTCGCGAGCGGATTGACGAACTCGAGAAACTCCTGTTGCATCTGAAAGCAGAAACTCGCCCGATTACAACGGTATGTGAATTTTTCCCTAGGCCTTTGTAGTTATTGATTTCGGGTATCAGACTTCCGAATATTTTGATGGTTTCTCAACCATTCCTTAACTTCGAACTCCCATATCTCGCGAACGAATTGACGAACTCGAGAATTTCCTGATGCATCTGGAAGCAGAAACTCGCCCGATTACAGCGGTATGTGTATTTTTCCCCTAGAACATTGTGGTTATTGTTTTCGAGTATCAGACTTGCGAAAATTTTGATTGTTTCTCAACCATTCCTTAACTTCAAACTCCCATATCTCGCGAACGGATTGACGATCTCGGGAAATTCCAATTGCATCTGAAAGCAGAAACTCGCCCGATTACAGCGGTATGTCTATTTTGGCCCTAGGCCATTGTGGTTATTGGTTTCGAGTATCAGACTTGCGAAAATTTTGATGGTTGCTCAACCATTCCTTAAATACAGACTCCCATATCACGCGAACGGATTGATGAACTCGAGAAATTCCTATTGCATCTGAAAGCAGAAACTCGCCCGATTACAACGGTATGTGTATTTTTCCCCTAGGCCATTGTGGTTATTGGTTTCGAGTATCAGACTTGCGAAAATTTTGATGGTTTTTCAACCATTTCTTAACTTCAAACTCCCATATCTCGCGAACGGATTGACGAACTCGAGAAATTCCTATTGCATCTGAAAGCAGAAACTCGCCCGATTACAACGGTATGTGTATTTTTGCGCTAGGCCGTAGTTGTTATTGGTTTCGAGCATCAGACTTGGGAAAATTTTGATAGTTTCTCAACCATTCCTAAACTTCAAGCTCCCATATCTCGCGAACGGATTGACGAACTCGAGAAATTCCTATTGCATCTGAAAGCAGAAACTCGCCCGATTACAACGGTGTGCGTATTTTTGCCCTAGGCCATAGTAGTTATTGGATTCGAGTATCAGACTTGCAACAATTTTTATGGTTTCTCAACCATTCCTTAACTTCAAACTCCCATATCTCGCGAACAGATCGACGAACTCGAGAAATTCCTGTTCCATCTGAATGTTGAAACTCGCCCGATTACAACGGTATGTGTATTTTTCCCCTAGGCCAGTGTGGTTATTGGTTTTGAGTATCAGACTTGCGAAAATTTTGATGGTTTCTCTACCATTTCTTAACTTCAAACTCCCATATGTCGCGAAGGGATTGACGAACTCGAGAAATTCCTATTGCATCTGAAAGCAGAAACTCGCCCGATTACAACGGTATGTGTATTTTTGCGCTAGGCCGTATTAGTTATTGGTTTCGAGTATCAGACTTGCGAAAATTTTGATGGTTTCTCAACCATTCCTTAACTTCAAACTTCGAAATCTCGCGAACGGATTGACGAAGTAGAGAAATTCCTGTTCCATCTGAAAGTAGAAACTCGCCCGATTACAACGGTATGTGTATTTTTCCCTAGGCCTTTGTAGTTATTGATTTCGGGTATCAGACTTGCGAAAATTTTGATGGTTTCTCAACCATTCCTTAACTTCAAACTCCCATATCTCGCGAACGAATTGACGAACTCGAGAAATTCCTGTTCCATCTGAAAGTAGAAACTCGCCCGATTACAACGGTTAGTGTATTTTTCCCTAGGCCTTTGTAGTTATTGATTTCGGGTATCAGACTTGCGAAAATTTTGATGGTTTCTCATCCATTCCTTAACTTCAAACTCCCATATCTCGCGAACGAATTGACGAACTCGAGAATTTCCTAATGCATCTGAAAGCAGAAACTCGCCCGATTACAACGGTATGAGTATTTTTCCCCTAGGCCGTATTAGTTATTGGTTTCGAGTATCAGACTTGCGAAAATTTTGATGGTTTCTCAACCATTCCTTAACTACAAACTCCCATATCTCGCGAACAGATCGACGAACTCGAGAAATTCCTGTTCCATCTGAAAGTAGAAACTCGCCCGATTACAACGGTATGTGTATTTTTCCCTAGGCCTTTGTAGTTATTGATTTCGGGTATCAGACTTGCGAAAATTTTGATGGCTTCTCAACCATTCCTTAACATCAAACTCCCATATCTCGCGAACGGATCGACGAACTCGAGAAATTCCTGTTCCATCTGAAAGTAGAAACTCGCCCGATTACAACGGTATGTGTATTTTTCCCTAGGCCTTTGTAGTTATTGGTTTCGAGTATCAGTCTTGCGAAAATTTTGATGGTTTCTCAACCATTCCTTAACTTCGAACTCCCACATCTCGCGAACGGATTGACGAACTTGAGTAATTCCTGTTGCATCTGAGAGTGGAAACTCGACCCATTACAATGGTGTGTGTACTTTTCATCTAGGCCATTCCCGTTATTGGTTTCGAGTATCATACCAGCGAAAATTTTGATGGTTTCTCTACCATTCCTTAAATTCAAACTCCCATATCTCCCGAACGGATTGACGAATTCGAGAAATTCCGATTGCATCTGAAAGCAGAAACTCGCCCGATTACAACGGTATGAGTATTTTTGCCCTAGGCCATTGTAGCTATTGGTTTCGAGTATCAGACATGCGAAAATTTTGATGGTTTCTCAACCATTCCTTAACTTCAAACTCCCATATCTCGCGAACGGATAGACGAACTCGAGAAATCCTATTGCATCTGGAAGTAGAAACTCGCCCGATTACAACGGTATGTGTATTTTTCCCCTAGGCCTTTGTAGTTATTGGTTTCGAGAATCAGACTTGCGAAAATTTTGATGGTTTCTCAACCATTCCTTAACTTCAAACTTCGATATCTCGCCAACGGATTGACGAAGTCGAGAAATTCCTGTTCCATCTGAAAGTAGAAACTCGCCCGATTACAACGGTATGTGTATTTTTCCCTAGGCCTTTGTAGTTATTGATTTCGGGTATCAGACTTGCGAAAATTTTGATGGTTTCTCTACCATTTCTTAACTTCAAACTCCCATATGTCGCGAACGGATTGACGAACTCGAGAATTTCCTAATGCATCTCAAAGCAGAAACTCGCCCGATTACAACGGTATGAGTATTTTTCCCCTAGGCCATTGTGGTTATTGATTTCGGGTATCAGACTTGCGAAAATTTTGATGGTTTCTCTACCATTTCTTAACTTCAAACTCCCATATGTCGCGAACGGATTGACGAAATCGAGAAATTCCTATTGCATCTGAAAGCAGAAACTCGCCCGATTACAACGGTATGTGTATTTTTGCGCTAGGCCGTATTAGTTATTGGTTTCGAGTATCAGACTTGCGAAAATTTTGATAGTTTCTCAACCATTCCTTAACTTCAAACTCCCATATCTCGCGAGCGGATTGACGAACTCGAGAAACTCCTGTTGCATCTGAAAGCAGAAACTCGCCCGATTACAACGGTATGTGAATTTTTCCCTAGGCCTTTGTAGTTATTGATTTCGGGTATCAGACTTCCGAATATTTTGATGGTTTCTCAACCATTCCTTAACTTCGAACTCCCATATCTCGCGAACGAATTGACGAACTCGAGAATTTCCTGATGCATCTGGAAGCAGAAACTCGCCCGATTACAGCGGTATGTGTATTTTTCCCCTAGGCCATTGTGGTTATTGTTTTCGAGTATCAGACTTGCGAAAATTTTGATTGTTTCTCAACCATTCCTTAACTTCAAACTCCCATATCTCGCGAACGGATTGACGATCTCGGGAAATTCCAATTGCATCTGAAAGCAGAAACTCGCCCGATTACAGCGGTATGTCTATTTTGGCCCTAGGCCATTGTGGTTATTGGTTTCGAGTATCAGACTTGCGAAAATTTTGATGGTTGCTCAACCATTCCTTAAATACAGACTCCCATATCACGCGAACGGATTGATGAACTCGAGAAATTCCTATTGCATCTGAAAGCAGAAACTCGCCCGATTACAACGGTATGTGTATTTTTCCCCTAGGCCATTGTGGTTATTGGTTTCGAGTATCAGACTTGCGAAAATTTTGATGGTTTTTCAACCATTTCTTAACTTCAAACTCCCATATCTCGCGAACGGATTGACGAACTCGAGAAATTCCTATTGCATCTGAAAGCAGAAACTCGCCCGATTACAACGGTATGTGTATTTTTGCGCTAGGCCGTAGTTGTTATTGGTTTCGAGCATCAGACTTGGGAAAATTTTGATAGTTTCTCAACCATTCCTAAACTTCAAGGTCCCATATCTCGCGAACGGATTGACGAACTCGAGAAATTCCTATTGCATCTGAAAGCAGAAACTCGCCCGATTACAACGGTGTGCGTATTTTTGCCCTAGGCCATAGTAGTTATTGGATTCGAGTATCAGACTTGCAACAATTTTTATGGTTTCTCAACCATTCCTTAACTTCAAACTCCCATATCTCGCGAACAGATCGACGAACTCGAGAAATTCCTGTTCCATCTGAATGTTGAAACTCGCCCGATTACAACGGTATGTGTATTTTTCCCCTAGGCCAGTGTGGTTATTGGTTTTGAGTATCAGACTTGCGAAAATTTTGATGGTTTCTCTACCATTTCTTAACTTCAAACTCCCATATGTCGCGAAGGGATTGACGAACTCGAGAAATTCCTATTGCATCTGAAAGCAGAAACTCGCCCGATTACAACGGTATGTGTATTTTTGCGCTAGGCCGTATTAGTTATTGGTTTCGAGTATCAGACTTGCGAAAATTTTGATGGTTTCTCAACCATTCCTTAACTTCAAACTTCGAAATCTCGCGAACGGATTGACGAAGTAGAGAAATTCCTGTTCCATCTGAAAGTAGAAACTCGCCCGATTACAACGGTATGTGTATTTTTCCCTAGGCCTTTGTAGTTATTGATTTCGGGTATCAGACTTGCGAAAATTTTGATGGTTTCTCAACCATTCCTTAACTTCAAACTCCCATATCTCGCGAACGAATTGACGAACTCGAGAATTTCCTGATGCATCTGAAAGCAGAAACTCGCCCGATTACAACGGTATGTGTATTTTTCCCCTAGGCCAGTGTGGTTATTGGTTTTGAGTATCAGACTTGCGAAAATTTTGATGGTTTCTCTACCATTTCTTAACTTCAAACTCCCATATGTCGCGAACGGATTGACGAAATCGAGAAATTCCTATTGCATCTGAAAGCAGAAACTCGCCCGATTACAACGGTATGTGTATTTTTGCGCTAGGCCGTATTAGTTATTGGTTTCGAGTATCAGACTTGCGAAAATTTTGATGGTTTCTCAACCATTCCTTAACTACAAACTCCCATATCTCGCGAACAGATCGTCGAACTCGAGAAATTCCTGTTCCATCTGAAAGTAGAAACTCGCCCGATTACAACGGTATGTGTATTTTTCCCTAGGCCTTTGTAGTTATTGATTTCGGGT
This sequence comes from Ptiloglossa arizonensis, assembly GCF_051014685.1. Classification (NCBI taxonomy): domain Eukaryota; kingdom Metazoa; phylum Arthropoda; class Insecta; order Hymenoptera; family Colletidae; genus Ptiloglossa; species Ptiloglossa arizonensis. The sequence goes on along the minus strand of NW_027478782.1, from coordinate 506,701 downwards.
ATCAGACTTGCGAAAATTTTGATGGCTTCTCAACCATTCCTTAACATCAAACTCCCATATCTCGCGAACGGATCGACGAACTCGAGAAATTCCTGTTCCATCTGAAAGTAGAAACTCGCCCGATTACAACGGTTAGTGTATTTTTCCCTAGGCCTTTGTACTTATTGATTTCGGGTATCAGACTTGCGAAAATTTTGATGGTTTCTCATCCATTCCTTAACTTCAAACTCCCATATCTCACGAACGAATTGACGAACTCGAGAATTTCCTAATGCATCTGAAAGCAGAAACTCGCCCGATTACAACGGTATGAGTATTTTTCCCCTAGGCCATTGTGGTTATTGATTTCGGGTATCAGACTTGCGAAAATTTTGATGGTTTCTCAACCATTCCTTAACATCAAACTCCCATATCTCGCGAACGGATCGACGAACTCGAGAAATTCCTGTTCCATCTGAAAGTAGAAACTCGCCCGATTACAACGGTATGTGTATTTTTCCCCTAGGCCAGTGTGGTTATTGGTTTTGAGTATCAGACTTGCGAAAATTTTGATGGTTTCTCTACCAATTCTAAACTTCAAACTCCCATATGTCGTGAACGGATTGACGAAATCGAGAAATTCCTATTGCATCTGAAAGCAGAAACTCGCCCGATTACAACGGTATGTGTATTTTTGCGCTAGGCCGTATTAGTTATTGGTTTCGAGTATCAGACTTGCGAAAATTTTGATGGTTTCTCAACCATTCCTTAACTTCAAACTTCGATATCTCGCGAACGGATTGACGAAGTGGAGAAATTCCTGTTCCATCTGAAAGTAGAAACTCGCCCGATTACAACGGTATGTGTATTTTTCCCTAGGCCTTTGTAGTTATTGATTTCGGGTATCATACTTGCGAAAATTTTGATGGTTTCTCAACCATTCCTTAACTTCAAACTCCCATATCTCGCGAACGAATTGACGAACTCGAGAATTTCTTGATGCATCTGAAAGCAGAAACTCGCCCGATTACAACGGTATGTGTATTTTTCCCCTAGGCCAGTGTGGTTATTGGTTTGGAGTATCAGACTTGCGAAAATTTTGATGGTTTCTCTACCATTTCTTAACTTCAAACTCCCATATGTCGCGAACGGATTGACGAAATCGAGAAATTCCTATTGCATCTGAAAGCAGAAACTCGCCCGATTACAACGGTATGTGTATTTTTCCCCTAGGCCAGTGTGGTTATTGGTTTTGAGTATCAGACTTGCGAAAATTTTGATGGTTTCTCTACCATTCCTTAAATTCAAACTCCCATATCTCCCGAACGGATTGACGAATTCGAGAAATTCCTATTGCATCTGAAAGCAGAAACTCGCCCGATTACAACGGTATGAGTATTTTTGCCCTAGGCCATTGTAGCTATTGGTTTCGAGTATCAGACATGCGAAAATTTTGATGGTTTCTCAACCATTCCTTAACTTCAAACTCCCATATCTCGCGAACGGATAGACGAACTCGAGAAATCCTATTGCATCTGGAAGTAGAAACTCGCCCGATTACAACGGTATGTGTATTTTTCCCCTAGGCATTTGTAGTTATTGGTTTCGAGAATCAGACTTGCGAAAATTTTGATGGTTTCTCAACCATTCCTTAACTTCAAACTTCGATATCTCGCCAACGGATTGACGAAGTCGAGAAATTCCTGTTCCATCTGAAAGTAGAAACTCGCCCGATTACAACGGTATGTGTATTTTTCCCTAGGCCTTTGTAGTTATTGATTTCGGGTATCAGACTTGCGAAAATTTTGATGGTTTCTCTACCATTTCTTAACTTCAAACTCCCATATGTCGCGAACGGATTGACGAACTCGAGAATTTCCTAATGCATCTCAAAGCAGAAACTCGCCCGATTACAACGGTATGAGTGTTTTTCCCCTAGGCCATTGTGGTTATTGATTTCGGGTATCAGACTTGCGAAAATTTTGATGGTTTCTCTACCATTTCTTAACTTCAAACTCCCATATGTCGCGAACGGATTGACGAAATCGAGAAATTCCTATTGCATCTGAAAGCAGAAACTCGCCCGATTACAACGGTATGTGTATTTTTGCGCTAGGCCGTATTACTTATTGGTTTCGAGTATCAGACTTGCGAAAATTTTGATAGTTTCTCAACCATTCCTTAACTTCAAACTCCCATATCTCGCGAGCGGATTGACGAACTCGAGAAACTCCTGTTGCATCTGAAAGCAGAAACTCGCCCGATTACAACGGTATGTGAATTTTTCCCTAGGTCTTTGTAGTTATTGATTTCGAGTATCAGACTTGCGAAAATTTTGATGGTTTTTCAACCATTTCTTAACTTCAACCTCCCATATCTCCCGAACGGATTGACGAACTCGAGAAATTCCTATTGCATCTGAAAGCAGAAACTCGCCCGATTACAAAGGTATGTGTATTTTTGCGCTAGGCCGTATTAGTTATTGGTTTCGAGTATCAGACTTGCGAAAATTTTGATAGTTTCTCAACCATTCCTTAACTTCAAACTCCCATATCTCGCGAGCGGATTGACGAACTCGAGAAACTCCTGTTGCATCTGAAAGCAGAAACTCACCCGATTACAACGGTATGTGAATTTTTCCCTAGGCCTTTGTAGTTATTGATTTCGGGTATCAGACTTGCGAAAATTTTGATAGTTTCTCAACCATTCCTTAACTTCGAACTCCCATATCTCGCGAACGAATTGTCGAAATCGAGAATTTCCTGATGCATCTGGAAGCAGAATCTCGCCCGATTACGACGGTATCTGTATTTTTCCCTAGGCCTTTGTAGTTATTGATTTCGGGTATCAGACTTCCGAATATTTTGATGGTTTCTCAACCATTCCTTAACTTCGAACTCCCATATCTCGCGAACGAATTGACGAACTCGAGAATTTCCTGATGCATCTGGAAGCAGAAACTCGCCCGATTACAGCGGTATGTGTATTTTTCCCCTAGGCCATTGTGGTTATTGTTTTCGAGTATCAGACTTGCGAAAATTTTGATTGTTTCTCAACCATTCCTTAACTTCAAACTCCCATATCTCGCGAACGGATTGACGATCTCGGGAAATTCCAATTGCATCTGAAAGCAGAAACTCGCCCGATTACAGCGGTATGTCTATTTTGGCCCTAGGCCATTGTGGTTATTGGTTTCGAGTATCAGACTTGCGAAAATTTTGATGGTTGCTCAACCATTCCTTAAATACAGACTCCCATATCACGCGAACGGATTGATGAACTCGAGAAATTCCTATTGCATCTGAAAGCAGAAACTCGCCCGATTACAACGGTATGTGTATTTTTCCCCTAGGCCATTGTGGTTATTGGTTTCGAGTATCAGACTTGCGAAAATTTTGATGGTTTTTCAACCATTTCTTAACTTCAAACTCCCATATCTCGCGAACGGATTGACGAACTCGAGAAATTCCTATTGCATCTGAAAGCAGAAACTCGCCCGATTACAACGGTATGTGTATTTTTGCGCTAGGCCGTAGTTGTTATTGGTTTCGAGCATCAGACTTGGGAAAATTTTGATAGTTTCTCAACCATTCCTAAACTTCAAGCTCCCATATCTCGCGAACGGATTGACGAACTCGAGAAATTCCTATTGCATCTGAAAGCAGAAACTCGCCCGATTACAACGGTGTGCGTATTTTTGCGCTAGGCCGTATTAGTTATTGGTTTCGAGTATCAGACTTGCGAAAATTTTGATGGTTTCTCAACCATTCCTTAACTTCAAACTTCGATATCTCGCGAACGGATTGACGAAGTAGAGAAATTCCTGTTCCATCTGAAAGTAGAAACTCGCCCGATTACAACGGTATGTGTATTTTTCCCTAGGCCTTTGTAGTTATTGATTTCGGGTATCAGACTTGCGAAAATTTTGATGGCTTCTCAACCATTCCTTAACATCAAACTCCCATATCTCGCGAACGGATCGACGAACTCGAGAAATTCCTGTTCCATCTGAAAGTAGAAACTCGCCCGATTACAACGGTTAGTGTATTTTTCCCTAGGCCTTTGTACTTATTGATTTCGGGTATCAGACTTGCGAAAATTTTGATGGTTTCTCATCCATTCCTTAACTTCAAACTCCCATATCTCGCGAACGAATTGACGAACTCGAGAATTTCCTAATGCATCTGAAAGCAGAAACTCGCCCGATTACAACGGTATGAGTATTTTTCCCCTAGGCCATTGTGGTTATTGATTTCGGGTATCAGACTTGCGAAAATTTTGATGGTTTCTCAACCATTCCTTAACATCAAACTCCCATATCTCGCGAACGGATCGACGAACTCGAGAAATTCCTGTTCCATCTGAAAGTAGAAACTCGCCCGATTACAACGGTGTGTGTATTTTGCCCTAGGCCTTTGTAGTTATTGATTTCGGGTATCAGACTTGCGAAAATTTTGATGGTTTCTCAACCATTCCTTAACTTCAAACTCCCATATCTCGCGAACGAATTGACGAACTCGAGAATTTCCTGATGCATCTGAAAGCAGAAACTCGCCAGATTACAACGGTATGTGTATTTTTCCCCTAGGCCAGTGTGGTTATTGGTTTTGAGTATCAGACTTGCGAAAATTTTGATGGTTTCTCTACCATTTCTTAACTTCAAACTCCCATATGTCGCGAACGGATTGACGAAATCGAGAAATTCCTATTGCATCTGAAAGCAGAAACTCGCCCGATTACAACGGTATGTGTATTTTTCCCCTAGGCCAGTGTGGTTATTGGTTTGGAGTATCAGACTTGCGAAAATTTTGATGGTTTCTCTACCAATTCTTAACTTCAAACTCCCATATGTCGCGAACGGATTGACGAAATCGAGAAATTCCTATTGCATCTGAAAGCAGAAACTCGCCCGATTACAACGGTATGTGTATTTTTGCGCTAGGCCGTATTAGTTATTGGTTTCGAGTATCAGACTTGCGAAAATTTTGATGGTTTCTCAACCATTCCTTAACTTCAAACTTCGATATCTCGCGAACGGATTGACGAAGTGGAGAAATTCCTGTTCCATCTGAAAGTAGAAACTCGCCCGATTACAACGGTATGTGTATTTTTCCCTAGGCCTTTGTAGTTATTGATTTCGGGTATCATACTTGCGAAAATTTTGATGGTTTCTCAACCATTCCTTAACTTCAAACTCCCATATCTCGCGAACGAATTGACGAACTCGAGAATTTCCTGATGCATCTGAAAGCAGAAACTCGCCCGATTACAACGGTATGTGTATTTTTCCCCTAGGCCAGTGTGGTTATTGGTTTGGAGTATCAGACTTGCGAAAATTTTGATGGTTTCTCTACCATTTCTTAACTTCAAACTCCCATATGTCGCGAACGGATTGACGAAATCGAGAAATTCCTATTGCATCTGAAAGCAGAAACTCGCCCGATTACAACGGTATGTGTATTTTTGCGCTAGGCCGTATTAGTTATTGGTTTCGAGTATCAGACTTGCGAAAATTTTGATGGCTTCTCAACCATTCCTTAACATCAAACTCCCATATCTCGCGAACGGATCGACGAACTCGAGAAATTCCTGTTCCATCTGAAAGTAGAAACTCGCCCGATTACAACGGTTAGTGTATTTTTCCCTAGGCCTTTGTACTTATTGATTTCGGGTATCAGACTTGCGAAAATTTTGATGGTTTCTCATCCATTCCTTAACTTCAAACTCCCATATCTCGCGAACGAATTGACGAACTCGAGAATTTCCTAATGCATCTGAAAGCAGAAACTCGCCCGATTACAACGGTATGTGTATTTTTCCCCTAGGCCAGTGTGGTTATTGGTTTTGAGTATCAGACTTGCGAAAATTTTGATGGTTTCTCTACCATTTCTTAACTTCAAACTCCCATATGTCGCGAACGGATTGACGAAATCGAGAAATTCCTATTGCATCTGAAACCAGAAACTCGCACGATTACAACGGTATGTGTATTTTTGCGCTAGGCCGTATTAGTTATTGGTTTCGAGTATCAGACTTGCGAAAATTTTGATGGTTTCTCAACCATTCCTTAACTTCAAACTTCGATATCTCGCGAACGGATTGACGAAGTCGAGAAATTCCTGTTCCATCTGAAAGTAGAAACTCGCCCGATTACAACGGTATGTGTATTTTTCCCTAGGCCTTTGTAGTTATTGATTTCGGGTATCAGAATTGCGAAAATTTTGATGGTTTCTCAACCATTCCTTAACTTCAAACTCCCATATCTCGCGAACGAATTGACGAACTCGAGAATTTCCTGATGCATCTGAAAGCAGAAACTCGCCCGATTACAACGGTATGTGTATTTTTCCCCTAGGCCAGTGTGGTTATTGGTTTGGAGTATCAGACTTGCGAAAATTTTGATGGTTTCTCTACCATTTCTTAACTTCAAACTCCCATATGTCGCTAACGGATTGACGAAATCGAGAAATTCCTATTGCATCTGAAAGCAGAAACTCGCCCGATTACAACGGTATGTGTATTTTTGCGCTAGGCCGTATTAGTTATTGGTTTCGAGTATCAGACTTGCGAAAATTTTGATGGTTTCTCAACCATTCCTTAACTTCAAACTTCGATATCTCGCGAACGGATTGACGAAGTCGAGAAATTCCTGTTCCATCTGAAAGTAGAAACTCGCCCGATTACAACGGTATGTGTATTTTTCCCTAGGCCTTTGTAGTTATTGATTTCGGGTATCAGACTTGCGAAAATTTTGATGGCTTCTCAACCATTCCTTAACATCAAACTCCCATATCTCGCGAACGGATCGACGAACTCGAGAAATTCCTGTTCCATCTGAAAGTAGAAACTCGCCCGATTACAACGGTTAGTGTATTTTTCCCTAGGCCTTTGTACTTATTGATTTCGGGTATCAGACTTGCGAAAATTTTGATTGTTTCTCATCCATTCCTTAACTTCAAACTCCCATATCTCGCGAACGAATTGACGAACTGGAGAATTTCCTAATGCATCTGAAAGCAGAAACTCGCCCGATTACAACGGTATGAGTATTTTTCCCCTAGGCCATTGTGGTTATTGATTTCGGGTATCAGAATTGCGAAAATTTTGATGGTTTCTCAACCATTCCTTAACATCAAACTCCCATATCTCGCGAACGGATCGACGAACTCGAGAAATTACTGTTCCATCTGAAAGTAGAAACTCGCCCGATTACAACGGTATGTGTATTTTTCCCTAGGCCTTCGTAGTTATTGATTTCGGGTATCAGACTTGCGAAAATTTTGATGGTTTCTCAACCATTCCTTAACTTCAAACTCCCATATCTCGCGAACGAATTGACGAACTCGAGAATTTCCTGATGCATCTGAAAGCAGAAACTCGCCCGATTACAACGGTATGTGTATTTTTCCCCTAGGCCAGTGTGGTTATTGGTTTTGAGTATCAGACTTGCGAAAATTTTGATGGTTTCTCTACCATTTCTTAACTTCAAACTCCCATATGTCGCGAACGGATTGACGAAATCGAGAAATTCCTATTGCATCTGAAAGCAGAAACTCGCCCGATTACAACGGTATGTGTATTTTTGCGCTAGGCCGTATTAGTTATTGGTTTCGAGTATCAGACTTGCGAAAATTTTGATGGTTTCTCAACCATTCCTTAACTTCAAACTTCGATATCTCGCGAACGGATTGACGAAGTCGAGAAATTTCTGTTCCATCTGAAAGTAGAAACTCGCCCGATTACAACGGTATGTGTATTTTTCCCTAGGCCTTTGTAGTTATTGATTTCGGGTATCAGACTTGCGAAAATTTTGATGGTTTCTCAACCATTCCTTAACTTCAAACTCCCATATCTCGCGAACGAATTGACGAACTCGAGAATTTCCTGATGCATCTGAAAGCAGAAACTCGCCCGATTACAACGGTATGTGTATTTTTCCCCTAGGCCAGTGTGGTTATTGGTTTTGAGTATCAGACTTGCGAAAATTTTGATGGTTTCTCTACCATTTCTTAACTTCAAACTCCCATATGTCGCGAACGGATTGACGAAATCGAGAAATTCCTATTGCATCTGAAAGCAGAAACTCGCCCGATTACAACGGTATGTGTATTTTTCCCTAGGCCTTTGTAGTTATTGGTTTCGAGCATCAGTCTTGCGAAAATTTTGATGATTTCTCAACCATTCCTTAACTTCGAACTCCCACATCTCGCGAACGGATTGACGAACTTGAGTAATTCCTGTTGCATCTGAGAGTGGAAACTCGACCCATTACAATGGTGTGTGTACTTTTCATCTAGGCCATTCCCGTTATTGGTTTCGAGTATCATACCAGCGAAAATTTTGATGGTTTCTCTACCATTCCTTAAATTCAAACTCCCATATCTCCCGAACGGATTGACGAATTCGAGAAATTCCTATTGCATCTGAAAGCAGAAACTCGCCCGATTACAACGGTATGAGTATTTTTGCCCTAGGCCATTGTAGCTATTGGTTTCGAGTATCAGACATGCGAAAATTTTGATGGTTTCTCAACCATTCCTTAACTTCAAACTCCCATATCTCGCGAACGGATAGACGAACTCGAGAAATCCTATTGCATCTGGAAGCAGAATCTCGCCCGATTACGACGGTATCTGTATTTTTCCCTAGGCCTTTGTAGTTATTGATTGCGGGTATCAGACTTCCGAATATTTTGATGGTTTCTCAACCATTCCTTAATTTCGAACTCCCATATCTCGCGAACGAATTGACGAACTCGAGAATTTCCTGATGCATCTGGAAGCAGAAACTCGCCCGATTACAGCGGTATGTGTATTTTTCCCCTAGGCCATTGTGGTTATTGTTTTCGAGTATCAGACTTGCGAAAATTTTGATTGTTTCTCAACCATTCCTTAACTTCAAACTCCCATATCTCGCGAACGGATTGACGATCTCGGGAAATTCCAATTGCATCTGAAAGCAGAAACTCGCCCGATTACAGCGGTATGTGTATTTTGGCCCTAGGCCATTGTGGTTATTGGTTTCGAGTATCAGACTTGCGAAAATTTTGATGGTTGCTCAACCATTCCTTAAATACAGACTCCCATATCACGCGAACGGATTGATGAACTCGAGAAATTCCTATTGCATCTGAAAGCAGAAACTCGCCCGATTACAACGGTATGTGTATTTTTCCCCTAGGCCATTGTGGTTATTGGTTTCGAGTATCAGACTTGCGAAAATTTTGATGGTTTTTCAACCATTTCTTAACTTCAAACTCCCATATCTCGCGAACGGTTTGACGAACTCGAGAAATTCCTATTGCATCTGAAAGCAGAAACTCGCCCGATTACAACGGTATGTGTATTTTTGCGCTAGGCCGTAGTTGTTATTGGTTTCGAGCATCAGACTTGGGAAAATTTTGATAGTTTCTCAACCATTCCTAAACTTCAAGCTCCCATATCTCGCGAACGGATTGACGAACTCGAGAAATTCCTATTGCATCTGAAAGCAGAAAATCGCCCGATTACAACGGTGTGCGTATTTTTGCCCTAGGCCATAGTAGTTATTGGATTCGAGTATCAGACTTGCAACAATTTTTATGGTTTCTCAACCATTCCTTAACTTCAAACTCCCATATCTCGCGAACAGATCGACGAACTCGAGAAATTCCTGTTCCATCTGAATGTAGAAACTCGCCCGATTACAACGGTATGTGTATTTTTCCCCTAGGCCAGTGTGGTTATTGGTTTTGAGTATCAGACTTGCGAAAATTTTGATGGTTTCTCTACCATTTCTTAACTTCAAACTCCCATATGTCGCGAACGGATTGACGAACTCGAGAAATTCCTATTGCATCTGAAAGCAGAAACTCGCCCGATTACAACGGTATGTGTATTTTTGCGCTAGGCCGTATTAGTTATTGGTTTCGAGTATCAGACTTGCGAAAATTTTGATGGTTTCTCAACCATTCCTTAACTTCAAACTTCGATATCTCGCGAACGGATTGACGAAGTAGTGAAATTCCGGTTCCATCTGAAAGTAGAAACTCGCCCGATTACAACGGTATGTGTATTTTTCCCTAGGCCTCTGTAGTTATTGATTTCGGGTATCAGACTTGCGAAAATTTTGATGGTTTCTCAACCATTCCTTAACTTCAAACTCCCATATCTCGCGAACGAATTGACGAACTCGAGAATTTCCTGATGCATCTGAAAGCAGAAACTCGCCCGATTACAACGGTATGTGTATTTTTCCCCTAGGCCAGTGTGGTTATTGGTTTTGAGTATCAGACTTGCGAAAATTTTGATGGTTTCTCTACCATTTCTTAACTTCAAACTCCCATATGTCGCGAACGGATTGACGAAATCGAGAAATTCCTATTGCATCTGAAAGCAGAAACTCGCCCGATTACAACGGTATGTGTATTTTTGCGCTAGGCCGTATTAGTTATTGGTTTCGAGTATCAGACTTGCGAAAATTTTGATGGTTTCTCAACCATTCCTTAACTACAAACTCCCATATCTCGCGAACAGATCGTCGAACTCGAGAAATTCCTGTTCAATCTGAAAGTAGAAACTCGCCCGCTTACAACGGTATGTGTATTTTTCCCTAGGCCTTTGTAGTTATTGATTTCGGGTATCAGACTTGCGAAAATTTTGATGGCTTCTCAACCATTCCTTAACATCAAACTCCCATATCTCGCGAACGGATCGACGAACTCGAGAAATTCCTGTTCCATCTGAAAGTAGAAACTCGCCCGATTACAACGGTTAGTGTATTTTTCCCTAGGCCTTTGTACTTATTGATTTCGGGTATCAGACTTGCGAAAATTTTGATGGTTTCTCATCCATTCCTTAACTTCAAACTCCCATATCTCGCGAACGAATTGACGAACTCGAGAATATCCTAATGCATCTGAAAGCAGAAACTCGCCCGATTACAACGGTATGAGTATTTTTCCCCTAGGCCATTGTGGTTATTGATTTCGGGTATCAGACTTGCGAAAATTTTGATGGTTTCTCAACCATTCCTTAACATCAAACTCCCATATCTCCCGACCGGATTGACGAATTCGAGAAATTCCTATTGCATCTGAAAGCAGAAACTCGCCCGATTACAACGGTATGAGTATTTTTGCCCTAGGCCATTGTAGCTATTGGTTTCTAGTATCAGATATGCGAAAATTTTGATGGTTTCTCAACCATTCCTTAACTTCAAACTCCCATATCTCGCGAACGGATAGACGAACTCGAGAAATCCTATTGCATCTGGAAGCAGAATCTCGCCCGATTACGACGGTATCTGTATTTTTCCCTAGGCCTTTGTAGTTATTGATTGCGGGTATCAGACTTCCGAATATTTTGATGGTTTCTCAACCATTCCTTAATTTCGAACTCCCATATCTCGCGAACGAATTGACGAGCTCGGGAAATTCCAATTGCATCTGAAAGCAGAAACTCGCCCGATTACAGCGGTATGTGTATTTTGGCCCTAGGCCATTGTGGTTATTGGTTTCGAGTATCAGACTTGCGAAAATTTTGATGGTTGCTCAACCATTCCTTAAATACAGACTCCCATATCACGCGAACGGATTGATGAACTCGAGAAATTCCTATTGCATCTGAAAGCAGAAACTCGCCCGATTACAACGGTATGTGTATTTTTCCCCTAGGCCATTGTGGTTATTGGTTTCGAGTATCAGACTTGCGAAAATTTTGATGGTTTTTCAACCATTTCTTAACTTCAAACTCCCATATCTCGCGAACGGTTTGACGAACTCGAGAAATTCCTATTGCATCTGAAAGCAGAAACTCGCCCGATTACAACGGTATGTGTATTTTTGCGCTAGGCCGTAGTTGTTATTGGTTTCGAGCATCAGACTTGGGAAAATTTTGATAGTTTCTCAACCATTCCTAAACTTCAAGCTCCCATATCTCGCGAACGGATTGACGAACTCGAGAAATTCCTATTGCATCTGAAAGCAGAAAATCGCCCGATTACAACGGTGTGCGTATTTTTGCCCTAGGCCATAGTAGTTATTGGATTCGAGTATCAGACTTGCAACAATTTTTATGGTTTCTCAACCATTCCTTAACTTCAAACTCCCATATCTCGCGAACAGATCGACGAACTCGAGAAATTCCTGTTCCATCTGAATGTAGAAACTCGCCCGATTACAACGGTATGTGTATTTTTCCCCTAGGCCAGTGTGGTTATTGGTTTTGAGTATCAGACTTGCGAAAATTTTGATGGTTTCTCAACCATTCCTTAACTTCAAACTTCGATATCTCGCGAACGGATTGACGAAATCGAGAAATTCCTATTGCATCTGAAAGCAGAAACTCGCCCGATTACAACGGTATGTGTATTTTTGCGCTAGGCCGTATTAGTTATTGGTTTCGAGTATCAGACTTGCGAAAATTTTGATGGTTTCTCAACCATTCCTTAACTACAAACTCCCATATCTCGCGAACAGATCGTCGAACTCGAGAAATTCCTGTTCAATCTGAAAGTAGAAACTCGCCCGCTTACAACGGTATGTGTATTTTTCCCCTAGGCCATTGTGGTTATTGGTTTCGAGTATCAGACTTGCGAATATTTTGATGGTTTCTCAACCATTCCTTAACTTCAAACTTCGATATCTCGCGAACGGATTGACGAAGTAGTGAAATTCCGGTTCCATCTGAAAGTAGAAACTCGCCCGATTACAACGGTATGTGTATTTTTCCCTAGGCCTCTGTAGTTATTGATTTCGGGTATCAGACTTGCGAAAATTTTGATGGTTTCTCAACCATTCCTTAACTTCAAACTGCCATATCTCGCGAACGAATTGACGAACTCGAGAATTTCCTGATGCATCTGAAAGCAGAAACTCGCCCGATTACAACGGTATGTGTATTTTTCCCCTAGGCCAGTGTGGTTATTGGTTTTGAGTATCAGACTTGCGAAAATTTTGATGGTTTCTCTACCATTTCTTAACTTCAAACTCCCATATGTCGCGAACGGATTGACGAAATCGAGAAATTCCTATTGCATCTGAAAGCAGAAACTCGCCCGATTACAACGGTATGTGTATTTTTGCGCTAGGCCGTATTAGTTATTGGTTTCGAGTATCAGACTTGCGAAAATTTTGATGGTTTCTCAACCATTCCTTAACTACAAACTCCCATATCTCGCGAACAGATCGTCGAACTCGAGAAATTCCTGTTCAATCTGAAAGTAGAAACTCGCCCGCTTACAACGGTATGTGTATTTTTCCCTAGGCCTTTGTAGTTATTGATTTCGAGTATCAGACTTGCGAAAATTTTGATGGTTTCTCAACCATTCCTTAACTACAAACTCCCATATCTCGCGAACAGATCGTCGAACTCGAGAAATTCCTGTTCAATCTGAAAGTAGAAACTCGCCCGCTTACAACGGTATGTGTATTTTTCCCTAGGCCTTTGTAGTTATTGATTTCGGGTATCAGACTTGCGAAAATTTTGATGGCTTCTCAACCATTCCTTAACATCAAACTCCCATATCTCGCGAACGGATCGACGAACTCGAGAAATTCCTGTTCCATCTGAAAGTAGAAACTCGCCCGATTACAACGGTTAGTGTATTTTTCCCTAGGCCTTTGTACTTATTGATTTCGGGTATCAGACTTGCGAAAATTTTGATGGTTTCTCATCCATTCCTTAACTTCAAACTCCCATATCTCGCGAACGAATTGACGAACTCGAGAATTTCCTAATGCATCTGAAAGCAGAAACTCGCCCGATTACAACGGTATGAGTATTTTTCCCCTAGGCCATTGTGGTTATTGATTTCGGGTATCAGACTTGCGAAAATTTTGATGGTTTCTCAACCATTCCTTAACATCAAACTCCCATATCTCGCGAACGGATCGACGAACTCGAGAAATTCCTGTTCCATCTGAAAGTAGAAACTCGCCCGATTACAACGGTGTGTGTATTTTGCCCTAGGCCTTTGTAGTTATTGATTTCGGGTATCAGACTTGCGAAAATTTTGATGGTTTCTCAACCATTCCTTAACTTCAAACTCCCATATCTCGCGAACGAATTGACGAACTCGAGAATTTCCTGATGCATCTGAAAGCAGAAACTCGCCCGATTACAACGGTATGTGTATTTTTCCCCTAGGCCAGTGTGGTTATTGGTTTTGAGTATCAGACTTGCGAAAATTTTGATGGTTTCTCTACCATTTCTTAACTTCAAACTCCCATATGTCGCGAACGGATTGACGAAATCGAGAAATTCCTATTGCATCTGAAAGCAGAAACTCGCCCGATTACAACGGTATGTGTATTTTTGCGCTAGGCCGTATTAGTTATTGGTTTCGAGTATCAGACTTGCGAAAATTTTGATGGTTTCTCAACCATTCCTTAACTTCAAACTTCGATATCTCGCGAACGGATTGACGAAGTCGAGAAATTCCTGTTCCATCTGAAAGTAGAAACTCGCCCGATTACAACGGTATGTGTATTTTTCCCTAGGCCTTTGTAGTTATTGATTTCGGGTATCAGACTTGCGAAAATTTTGATGGTTTCTCAACCATTCCTTAACTTCAAACTCCCATATCTCGCGAACGAATTGACGAACTCGAGAATTTCCTGATGCATCTGAAAGCAGAAACTCGCCCGATTACAACGGTATGTGTATTTTTCCCCTAGGCCAGTGTGGTTATTGGTTTTGAGTATCAGACTTGCGAAAATTTTGATGGTTTCTCTACCAATTCTTAACTTCAAACTCCCATATGTCGCGAACGGATTGACGAAATCGAGAAATTCCTATTGCATCTGAAAGCAGAAACTCGCCCGATTACAACGGTATGTGTATTTTTGCGCTAGGCCGTATTAGTTATTGGTTTCGAGTATCAGACTTGCGAAAATTTTGATGGTTTCTCAACCATTCCTTAACTTCAAACTTCGATATCTCGTGAACGGATTGACGAAGTGGAGAAATTCCTGTTCCATCTGAAAGTAGAAACTCGCCCGATTACAACGGTATGTGTATTTTTCCCTAGGCCTTTGTAGTTATTGATTTCGGGTATCATACTTGCGAAAATTTTGATGGTTTCTCAAACATTCCTTAACTTCAAACTCCCATATCTCGCGAACGAATTGACGAACTCGAGAATTTCCTGATGCATCTGAAAGCAGAAACTCGCCCGATTACAACGGTATGTGTATTTTTCCCCTAGGCCAGTGTGGTTATTGGTTTGGAGTATCAGACTTGCGAAAATTTTGATGGTTTCTCTTCCATTTCTTAACTTCAAACTCCCATATGTCGCGAACGGATTGACGAAATCGAGAAATTCCTATTGCATCTGAAAGCAGAAACTCGCCCGATTACAACGGTATGTGTATTTTTGCGCTAGGCCGTATTAGTTATTGGTTTTGAGTATCAGACTTGCGAAAATTTTGATGGCTTCTCAACCATTCCTTAACATCAAACTCCCATATCTCGCGAACGGATCGACGAACTCGAGAAATTCCTGTTCCATCTGAAAGTAGAAACTCGCCCGATTACAACGGTTAGTGTATTTTTCCCTAGGCCTTTGTACTTATTGATTTCGGGTATCAGACTTGCGAAAATTTTGATGGTTTCTCATCCATTCCTTAACTTCAAACTCCCATATCTCGCGAACGAATTGACGAACTCGAGAATTTCCTAATGCATCTGAAAGCAGAAACTCGCCCGATTACAACGGTATGAGTATTTTTCCCCTAGGCCATTGTGGTTATTGATTTCGGGTATCAGACTTGCGAAAATTTTGATGGTTTCTCAACCATTCCTTAACTTCAAACTCCCATATCTCGCGAACGAATTGACGAACTCGAGAATTTCCTGATGCATCTGAAAGCAGAAACTCGCCCGATTACAACGGTATGTGTATTTTTCCCCTAGGCCAGTGTGGTTATTGGTTTTGAGTATCAGACTTGCGAAAATTTTGATGGTTTCTTTACCATTTCTTAACTTCAAACTCCCATATGTCGCGAACGGATTGACGAAATCGAGAAATTCCTATTGCATCTGAAAGCAGAAACTCGCCCGATTACAACGGTATGTGTATTTTTCCCCTAGGCCAGTGTGGTTATTGGTTTTGAGTATCAGACTTGCGAAAATTTTGATGGTTTCTTTACCATTCCTTAACTACAAACTCCCATATCTCGCGAACAGATCGTCGAACTCGAGAAATTCCTGTTCCATCTGAAAGTAGAAACTCGCCCGATTACAACGGTATGTGTATTTTTCCCTAGGCCTTTGTAGTTATTGATTTCGGGTATCAGACTTGCGAAAATTTTGATGGCTTCTCAACCATTCCTTAACATCAAACTCCCATATCTCGCGAACGGATCGACGAACTCGAGAAATTCCTGTTCCATCTGAAAGTAGAAACTCGCCCGATTACAACGGTTAGTGTATTTTTCCCTAGGCCTTTGTACTTATTGATTTCGGGTATCAGACTTGCGAAAATTTTGATGGTTTCTCATCCATTCCTTAACTTCAAACTCCCATATCTCGCGAACGAATTGACGAACTCGAGAATTTCCTAATGCATCTGAAAGCAGAAACTCGCCCGATTACAACGGTATGAGTATTTTTCCCCTAGGCCATTGTGGTTATTGATTTCGGGTATCAGACTTGCGAAAATTTTGATGGTTTCTCAACCATTCCATAACATCAAACTCCCATATCTCGCGAACGGATCGACGAACTCGAGAAATTACTGTTCCATCTGAAAGTAGAAACTCGCCCGATTACAACGGTATGTGTATTTTTCCCTAGGCCTTTGTAGTTATTGATTTCGGGTATCAGACTTGCGAAAATTTTGATGGTTTCTCAACCATTCCTTAACTTCAAACTCCCATATCTCGCGAACGAATTGACGAACTCGAGAATTTCCTGATGCATCTGAAAGCAGAAACTCGCCAGATTACAACGGTATGTGTATTTTTCCCCTAGGCCAGTGTGGTTATTGGTTTTGAGTATCAGACTTGCGAAAATTTTGAAGGTTTCTCTACCATTTCTTAACTTCAAACTCCCATATGTCGCGAACGGATTGACGAAATCGAGAAATTCCTATTGCATCTGAAAGCAGAAACTCGCCCGATTACAACGGTATGTGTATTTTTGCGCTAGGCCGTATTAGTTATTGGTTTCGAGTATCAGACTTGCGAAAATTTTGATGGTTTCTCAACCATTCCTTAACTTCAAACTTCGATATCTCGCGAACGGATTGACGAAGTCGAGAAATTCCTGTTCCATCTGAAAGTAGAAACTCGCCCGATTACAACGGTATGTGTATTTTTCCCTAGGCCTTTGTAGTTATTAATTTCGGGTATCAGACTTGCGAAAATTTTGATGGTTTCTCAACCATTCCTTAACTTCAAACTCCCATATCTCGCGAACGAATTGACGAACTCGAGAATTTCCTGATGCATCTGAAAGCAGAAACTCGCCCGATTACATCGGTATGTGTATTTTTCCCCTAGGCCAGTGTGGTTATTGGTTTGGAGTATCAGACTTGCGAAAATTTTGATGGTTTCTCTACCATTTCTTAACTTCAAACTCCCATATGTCGCGAACGGATTGACGAAATCGAGAAATTCCTATTGCATCTGAAAGCAGAAACTCGCCCGATTACAACGGTATGTGTATTTTTGCGCTAGGCCGTATTAGTTATTGGTTTCGAGTATCAGACTTGCGAAAATTTTGATGGTTTCTCAACCATTCCTTAACTACAAACTCCCATATCTCGTGAACAGATCGTCGAACTCGAGAAATTCCTGTTCCATCTGAAAGTAGAAACTCGCCCGATTACAACGGTATGTGTATTTTTCCCTAGGCCTCTGTAGTTATTGATTTCGGGTATCAGACTTGCGAAAATTTTGATGGCTTCTCAACCATTCCTTAACATCAAACTCCCATATCTCGCGAACGGATCGACGAACTCGAGAAATTCCTGTTCCATCTGAAAGTAGAAACTCGCCCGATTACAACGGTTAGTGTATTTTTCCCTAGGCCTTTGTACTTATTGATTTCGGGTATCAGACTTGCGAAAATTTTGATGGTTTCTCATCCATTCCTTAACTTCAAACTCCCATATCTCGCGAACGAATTGACGAACTCGAGAATTTCCTAATGCATCTGAAAGCAGAAACTCGCCCGATTACAACGGTATGAGTATTTTTCCCCTAGGCCATTGTGGTTATTGATTTCGGGTATCAGACTTGCGAAAATTTTGATGGTTTCTCAACCATTCCTTAACATCAAACTCCCATATCTCGCGAACGGATCGACGAACTCGAGAAATTACTGTTCCATCTGAAAGTAGAAACTCGCCCGATTACAACGGTATGTGTATTTTTCCCTAGGCCTTTGTAGTTATTGATTTCGGGTATCAGACTTGCGAAAATTTTGATGGTTTCTCAACCATTCCTTAACTTCAAACTCCCATATCTCGCGAACGAATTGACGAACTCGAGAATTTCCTGATGCATCTGAAAGCAGAAACTCGCCCGATTACAACGGTATGTGTATTTTTCCCCTAGGCCAGTGTGGTTATTGGTTTTGAGTATCAGACTTGCGAAAATTTTGATGGTTTCTCTACCATTTCTTAACTTCAAAGTCCCATATGTCGCGAACGGATTGACGAAATCGAGAAATTCCTATTGCATCTGAAAGCAGAAACTCGCCCGATTACAACGGTATGTGTATTTTTGCGCTAGGCCGTATTAGTTATTGGTTTCGAGTATCAGACTTGCGAAAATTTTGATGGTTTCTCAACCATTCCTTAACTTCAAACTTCGATATCTCGCGAACGGATTGACGAAGTCGAGAAATTCCTGTTCCATCTGAAAGTAGAAACTCGCCCGATTACAACGGTATGTGTATTTTTCCCTAGGCCTTTGTAGTTATTGATTTCGGGTATCAGACTTGCGAAAATTTTGATGGTTTCTCAACCATTCCTTAGCTTCAAACTCCCATATCTCGCGAACGAATTGACGAACTCGAGAATTTCCTGATGCATCTGAAAGCAGAAACTCGCCCGATTACATCGGTATGTGTATTTTTCCCCTAGGCCAGTGTGGTTATTGGTTTGGAGCATCAGACTTGCGAAAATTTTGATGGTTTCTCTACCATTTCTTAACTTCAAACTCCCATATGTCGCGAACGGATTGACGAAATCGAGAAATTCCTATTGCATCTGAAAGCAGAAACTCGCCCGATTACAACGGTATGTGTATTTTTGCGCTAGGCCGTATTAGTTATTGGTTTCGAGTATCAGACTTGCGAAAATTTTGATGGTTTCTCAACCATTCCTTAACTACAAACTCCCATATCTCGCGAACAGATCGTCGAACTCGAGAAATTCCTGTTCCATCTGAAAGTAGAAACTCGCCCGATTACAACGGTATGTGTATTTTTCCCTAGGCCTTTGTAGTTATTGATTTCGGGTATCAGACTTGCGAAAATTTTGATGGCTTCTCAACCATTCCTTAACATCAAACTCCCATATCTCGCGAACGGATCGACGAACTCGAGAAATTCCTGTTCCATCTGAAAGTAGAAACTCGCCCGATTACAACGGTTAGTGTATTTTTCCCTAGGCCTTTGTACTTATTGATTTCGGGTATCAGACTTGCGAAAATTTTGATGGTTTCTCATCCATTCCTTAACTTCAAACTCCCATATCTCGCGAACGAATTGACGAACTCGAGAATTTCCTAATGCATCTGAAAGCAGAAACTCGCCCGATTACAACGGTATGAGTATTTTTCCCCTAGGCCATTGTGGTTATTGATTTCGGGTATCAGACTTGCGAAAATTTTGATGGTTTCTCAACCATTCCTTAACATCAAACTCCCATATCTCGCGAACGGATCGACGAACTCGAGAAATTACTGTTCCATCTGAAAGTAGAAACTCGCCCGATTACAACGGTATGTGTATTTTTCCCTAGGCCTTTGTAGTTATTGATTTCGGGTATCAGACTTGCGAAAATTTTGATGGTTTCTCAACCATTCCTTAACTTCAAACTCCCATATCTCGCGAACGAATTGACGAACTCGAGAATTTCCTGATGCATCTGAAAGCAGAAACTCGCCCGATTACAACGGTATGTGTATTTTTCCCCTAGGCCAGTGTGGTTATTGGTTTTGAGTATCAGACTTCCGAAAATTTTGATGGTTTCTCTACCATTTCTTAACTTCAAACTCCCATATGTCGCGAACGGATTGACGAAATCGAGAAATTCCTATTGCATCTGAAAGAAGAAACTCGCCCGATTACAACGGTATGTGTATTTTTGCGCTAGGCCGTATTAGTTATTGGTTTCGAGTATCAGACTTGCGAAAATTTTGATGGTTTCTCAACCATTCCTTAACTTCAAACTTCGATATCTCGCGAACGGATTGACGAAGTCGAGAAATTCCTGTTCCATCTGAAAGTAGAAACTCGCCCGATTACAACGGTATGTGTATTTTTCCCTAGGCCTTTGTAGTTATTGATTTCGGGTATCAGACTTGCGAAAATTTTGATGGTTTCTCAACCATTCCTTAACTTCAAACTCCCATATCTCGCGAACGAATTGACGAACTCGAGAATTTCCTGATGCATCTGAAAGCAGAAACTCGCCCGATTACAACGGTATGTGTATTTTTCCCCTAGGCCAGTGTGGTTATTGGTTTGGAGTATCAGACTTGCGAAAATTTTGATGGTTTCTCTACCATTTCTTAACTTCAAACTCCCATATGTCGCGAACGGATTGACGAAATCGAGAAATTCCTATTGCATCTGAAAGCAGAAACTCGCCCGATTACGACGGTGTGTGTATTTTTGCCCTACGCCGTAGCCGTTATTGGATTCGAGTATCAGACTTGCGAAAATTTTGATGGTTTCTCAACCATTCCTTAACTTCAAACTCCCATATCTCGCGAACGGATTGACGAACTCGGGAAATTCCTGTTCCATCTGAAAGTAGAAACTCGCCCGATTACAACGGTATGTGTATTTTTCCCTAGGCCTTTGTAGTTATTGATTTCGGGTATCAGACTTGCGAAAATTTTGATGGTTTCTCAACCATTCCTTAACTTCAAACTCCCATATCTCGCGAACGGATTGACGATCTCGGGAAATTCCAATTGCATCTGAAAGCAGAAACTCGCCCGATTACAACGGCGTGTGTATTTTTGCCCTAGGCCATAGTAGTTATTGGATTCGAGTATCAGACTTGCGAAAATTTTGATGGTTTCTCAACCATTCCTTAACTTCAAACTCCCATATCTCGCGAACGGATTGACGATCTCGGGAAATTCCAATTGCATCTGAAAGCAGAAACTCGCCCGATTACAACGGCGTGTGAATTTTTGCCCTAGGCCATACTAGTTATTGGATTCGAGTATCAGACTTGCGAAAATTTTGATGGTTTCTCAACCATTCCTTAACTTCAAACTCCCATATCTCGCGAACGGATTGACGATCTCGGGAAATTCCAATTGCATCTGAAAGCAGAAACTCGCCCGATTACAACGGCGTGTGTATTTTTGCCCTAGGCCATAGTAGTTATTGGATTCGAGTATCAGACTTGCGAAAATTTTGATGGTTTCTTAACCATTCCTTAACTTCAAACTCCCATATCTCGCGAACGGATTGACGAACTCGAGAATTTCCTGATGCATCTGAAAGCAGAAACTCGCCCGATTACAACGGTATGTGTATTTTACCCCTAGGCCATTGTGGTTATTGGTTTCGAATATCAGACTTGCGAAAGTTTTGATGGTTTCTCAACCATTCCTTAACTTCAAACTCCCATATCTCGCGAACGGATTGACGAACTCGAGAAATTCCTGTTGCATCTGAAATTAGAAACTCGCCCGATTACAATGGTGTGTGTTTTTTTTCCCCTAGGCCATTGTAGTTATTGGTTTCAGGTATCAGACTTGCGAAAATTTTGTTGGTTTCTCAACCATTCCTTAACTTCAAACTCCCATATCTCGCGAACGGATTGACGATCTCGGGAAATTCCAATTGCATCTGAAAGCAGAAACTCGCCCGATTACAACGGCGTGTGTATTTTTGCCCTAGGCCATAGTAGTTATTGGATTCGAGTATCAGACTTGCGAAAATTTTGATGGTTTCTTAACCATTCCTTAACTTCAAACTCCCATATCTCGCGAACGGATTGACGAACTCGAGAATTTCCTGATGCATCTGAAAGCAGAAACTCGCCCGATTACAACGGTATGTGTATTTTTCCCCTAGGCCAGTGTGGTTATTGGTTTTGAGTATCAGACTTGCGAAAATTTTGATGGTTTCTCTACCAATTCTTAACTTCAAACTCCCATATGTCGCGAACGGATTGACGAAATCGAGAAATTCCTATTGCATCTGAAAGCAGAAACTCGCCCGATTACAACGGTATGTGTATTTTTGCGCTAGGCCATAGTAGTTATTGGTTTCGAGTATCAGTCTTGCGAAAATTTTGATGGTTTCTCAACCATTCCTTAACTTCAAACTCCAATATCTCGCGAACGAATTGACGAACGCGAGAAATTCCGTATGCATCTGAAAGCAGAAACTCGCCCGATTACAACGGTATGTGTGTTTTTGCCCTAGGCCATAGTAGTTATTGGTTTCGAGTATCAGACTTGCGAAAATTTTGATGGTTTCTCAACCATTCCTAAACTTCAAACTCCCATATCTCGCGAAGGGGTTGACGAACTCGAGAAATCCCTGTTGCATCTGAAAGGAGAAACTAGCCCGATTACAACGGTATGTTCATTTTTCCCCTAGGCCATTGTAGTTATTGGTTTCGAGTATCAGACTTGCGAATATTTTGATGGTTTCTCAACCATTCCTTAATTTTAAACTCCCATATCTCACGAACGGATTGACGAACTCGAGAAATCCCTATTGCTTCTGAAAGTAGGAAGTCGCCCGATTACGACGGTATGTGTATTTTTCCCCTAGGCCTTTGTAGTTTTTGGTTTCGGGTATCAGACTTGCGAAAATTTTGATGGTTTCTCAACCATTCCTTAACTTCGAACTCCCATATCTCGCGAACGGATTGACGAACTCGAGAAATGCCTATTGCATCTGAAAGCAGAAGCTCGCCCGATTACAACGCTGTGTCTATTTTTCCCCAAGGCCTTTGTAGTTATTGGTTGCGAGTATCAGACTTGCGAAAATTTTGATGTTTTCTCCACCATTCCTAAACTTCAAACTCCCATATCTCGCGAACGGATTGACGAACTCGAGAGATTCCTGTTCCATCTGAAAGTAGAAACTCGCCCGATTACAACGGTGTGTGTATTTTTCCCTAGGCCTTTGTAGTTATTGATTTCGGGTATCAGACTTGCGAAAATTTTGATGGTTCCTCAACCGTTCCTTAACGTCAAACTCCCATATCTCGCGATCGTATTGACGAACTCGAGAAATCCCTGTTGCATCTGAAAGGAGAAACTAGCCCGATTACAACGGTATGTTTATTTTTCCCCTAGGCCATTGTAGTTATTGGTTTCGAGTATCAGACTTGCGAATATTTTGATGGTTTCTCAACCATTCCTTAATTTTAAACTCCCATATCTCACGAACGGATTGACGAACTCGAGAAATTCCTGTTCCATCTGAAAGCAGAGTCTCGCCCGATTACATTGGTATGTGTATTTTTGCCCTAGGCCATAGTAGTTATTGGTTTCGAGTATCAGACTTGCGAAAATTTTGATGGTTTCTCAACCCTTCCTTAACTTCAAACTCCCATATCTCGCGAACGGATTGACGAACTCGAGAGATTCCTGTTCCATCTGAAAGTAGAAACTCGCCCGATTACAACGGTGTGTGTATTTTTCCCTAGGCCTTTGTAGTTATTGATTTCGGGTATCAGACTTGCGAAAATTTTGATGGTTCCTCAACCGTTCCTTAAATTCAAACTCCCATATCTCGCGAACGAAATGACGAACTCGAGAATTTCCTGATGCATCTGAAAGCAGAAACTCGCCCAATTACAACGGTATGTGTATTTTTCCCCTAGGCCATTGTGGTTATTGGTTTCGAGTATCAGAATTGCGAAAATTTTGATGGTTTCTCAACCATTCCTTAACTTCAAACTCCCATATCTCGCGAACGGATTGACGAACTTGAGTAATACCCGTTGCATCTGAAAGTGGAAACTCGACCCATTACAATGGTGTGTGTACTTTTCCCCTAGGCCATTCCAGTTATTGGTTTCGAGTTTCATACCAGCGAAAATTTTGATGGTTTCTCAACCATTCCTTAAATTCAAACTCCCATATCTCGCGAACGGATTGACGAACTCGAGAAATTCCTCTTCCATGTGAAAGTAGAAACTCGCCCGATTACAACGGTATGTGTATTTTTCCCTAGGCCTTTGTAGTTATTGATTTCGGGTGTCAGACTTGCGAAAATTTTGATGGTTTCTCAACCATTCCTTAACTTCAAACTCCCATATCTCGCGAACGAATTGACGAACTCGAGAATTTCCTGATGCATCTGAAAGCAGAAACTCGCCCGATTACAACGGTGTGTGTATTTTTGCCCTAGGCCATAGTAGTTATTGGATTCGAGTATCAGACTTCCGAAAATTTTGATTATTTCTCAACCATTCCTTAACTTCAAACTCCCATATCTCGCGAACGGATTGAGGAACTCGAGAAATTCCTATTCCATCTGAAAGTAGAAACTCGCCTGATTACAACGGTATGTGTATTTTTCCCTAGGCCTTTGTAGTTATTGATTTCGGGTATCAGACTTGCGAAAATTTTGATGGTTTCTCAACCATTCCTTAATTTCAAACTCCCACATCTCGCGAACGAATTGACGAACTCGAGAATTTCCTGATGCATCTGGAAGCAGAAACTCGCCCGATTACAACGGTATGTGTATTTTTCCTCTAGGCCATTGTGGTTATTGGTTTCGAGTATCAGACTTGCGAAAATTTTGATGGTTTCTCAACCATTCCTTAAATTCGAACTCCCATATCTCGCGAACGGATTGACGAACTCGAGAATTTCCTAATGCATCTGAAAGCAGAAACTCGCCCGATTACAACGGTATGAGTATTTTTCCCCTAGGCCATTGTGGTTATTGATTTCGGGTATCAGACTTGCGAAAATTTTGATGGTTTCTCAACCATTCCTTAACATCAAACTCCCATATCTCGCGAACGGATCGACGAACTCGAGAAATTCCTGTTCCATCTGAAAGTAGAAACTCGCCCGATTACAACGGTGTGTGTATTTTGCCCTAGGCCTTTGTAGTTATTGATTTCGGGTATCAGACTTGCGAAAATTTTGATGGTTTCTCAACCATTCCTTAACTTCAAACTCCCATATCTCGCGAACGAATTGACGAACTCGAGAATTTCCTGATGCATCTGAAAGCAGAAACTCGCCCGATTACAACGGTATGTGTATTTTTCCCCTAGGCCAGTGTGGTTATTGGTTTTGAGTATCAGACTTGCGAAAATTTTGATGGTTTCTCTACCATTTCTTAACTTCAAACTCCCATATGTCGCGAACGGATTGACGAAATCGAGAAATTCCTATTGCATCTGAAAGCAGAAACTCGCCCGATTACAACGGTATGTGTATTTTTGCGCTAGGCCGTATTAGTTATTGGTTTCGAGTATCAGACTTGCGAAAATTTTGATGGTTTCTCAACCATTCCTTAACTTCAAACTTCGATATCTCGCGAACGGATTGACGAAGTCGAGAAATTCCTGTTCCATCTGAGAGTAGAAACTCGCCCGATTACAACGGTATGTGTATTTTTCCCTAGGCCTTTGTAGTTATTGATTTCGGGTATCAGACTTGCGAAAATTTTGATGGTTTCTCAACCATTCCTTAACTTCAAACTCCCATATCTCGCGAACGAATTGACGAACTCGAGAATTTCCTGATGCATCTGAAAGCAGAAACTCGCCCGATTACAACGGTATGTGTATTTTTCCCCTAGGCCAGTGTGGTTATTGGTTTTGAGTATCAGACTTGCGAAAATTTTGATGGTTTCTCTACCAATTCTTAACTTCAAACTCCCATATGTCGCGAACGGATTGACGAAATCGAGAAATTCCTATTGCATCTGAAAGCAGAAACTCGCCCGATTACAACGGTATGTGTATTTTTGCGCTAGGCCGTATTAGTTATTGGTTTCGAGTATCAGACTTGCGAAAATTTTGATGGTTTCTCAACCATTCCTTAACTTCAAACTTCGATATCTCGTGAACGGATTGACGAAGTGGAGAAATTCCTGTTCCATCTGAAAGTAGAAACTCGCCCGATTACAACGGTATGTGTATTTTTCCCTAGGCCTTTGTAGTTATTGATTTCGGGTATCATACTTGCGAAAATTTTGATGGTTTCTCAAACATTCCTTAACTTCAAACTCCCATATCTCGCGAACGAATTGACGAACTCGAGAATTTCCTGATGCATCTGAAAGCAGAAACTCGCCCGATTACAACGGTATGTGTATTTTTCCCCTAGGCCAGTGTGGTTATTGGTTTGGAGTATCAGACTTGCGAAAATTTTGATGGTTTCTCTACCATTTCTTAACTTCAAACTCCCATATGTCGCGAACGGATTGACGAAATCGAGAAATTCCTATTGCATCTGAAAGCAGAAACTCGCCCGATTACAACGGTATGTGTATTTTTGCGCTAGGCCGTATTAGTTATTGGTTTTGAGTATCAGACTTGCGAAAATTTTGATGGCTTCTCAACCATTCCTTAACATCAAACTCCCATATCTCGCGAACGGATCGACGAACTCGAGAAATTCCTGTTCCATCTGAAAGTAGAAACTCGCCCGATTACAACGGTTAGTGTATTTTTCCCTAGGCCTTTGTACTTATTGATTTCGGGTATCAGACTTGCGAAAATTTTGATGGTTTCTCATCCATTCCTTAACTTCAAACTCCCATATCTCGCGAACGAATTGACGAACTCGAGAATTTCCTAATGCATCTGAAAGCAGAAACTCGCCCGATTACAACGGTATGAGTATTTTTCCCCTAGGCCATTGTGGTTATTGATTTCGGGTATCAGACTTGCGAAAATTTTGATGGTTTCTCAACCATTCCTTAACTTCAAACTCCCATATCTCGCGAACGAATTGACGAACTCGAGAATTTCCTGATGCATCTGAAAGCAGAAACTCGCCCGATTACAACGGTATGTGTATTTTTCCCCTAGGCCAGTGTGGTTATTGGTTTTGAGTATCAGACTTGCGAAAATTTTGATGGTTTCTTTACCATTTCTTAACTTCAAACTCCCATATGTCGCGAACGGATTGACGAAATCGAGAAATTCCTATTGCATCTGAAAGCAGAAACTCGCCCGATTACAACGGTATGTGTATTTTTGCGCTAGGCCGTATTAGTTATTGGCTTCGAGTATCAGACTTGCGAAAATTTTGATGGTTTCTCAACCATTCCTTAACTACAAACTCCCATATCTCGCGAACAGATCGTCGAACTCGAGAAATTCCTGTTCCATCTGAAAGTAGAAACTCGCCCGATTACAACGGTATGTGTATTTTTCCCTAGGCCTTTGTAGTTATTGATTTCGGGTATCAGACTTGCGAAAATTTTGATGGCTTCTCAACCATTCCTTAACATCAAACTCCCATATCTCGCGAACGGATCGACGAACTCGAGAAATTCCTGTTCCATCTGAAAGTAGAAACTCGCCCGATTACAACGGTTAGTGTATTTTTCCCTAGGCCTTTGTACTTATTGATTTCGGGTATCAGACTTGCGCAAATTTTGATGGTTTCTCATCCATTCCTTAACTTCAAACTCCCATATCTCGCGAACGAATTGACGAACTCGAGAATTTCCTAATGCATCTGAAAGCAGAAACTCGCCCGATTACAACGGTATGAGTATTTTTCCCCTAGGCCATTGTGGTTATTGATTTCGGGTATCAGACTTGCGAAAATTTTGATGGTTTCTCAACCATTCCATAACATCAAACTCCCATATCTCGCGAACGGATCGACGAACTCGAGAAATTACTGTTCCATCTGAAAGTAGAAACTCGCCCGATTACAACGGTATGTGTATTTTTCCCTAGGCCTTTGTAGTTATTGATTTCGGGTATCAGACTTGCGAAAATTTTGATGGTTTCTCAACCATTCCTTAACTTCAAACTCCCATATCTCGCGAACGAATTGACGAACTCGAGAATTTCCTGATGCATCTGAAAGCAGAAACTCGCCAGATTACAACGGTATGTGTATTTTTCCCCTAGGCCAGTGTGGTTATTGGTTTTGAGTATCAGACTTGCGAAAATTTTGAAGGTTTCTCTACCATTTCTTAACTTCAAACTCCCATATGTCGCGAACGGATTGACGAAATCGAGAAATTCCTATTGCATCTGAAAGCAGAAACTCGCCCGATTACAACGGTATGTGTATTTTTGCGCTAGGCCGTATTAGTTATTGGTTTCGAGTATCAGACTTGCGAAAATTTTGATGGTTTCTCAACCATTCCTTAACTTCAAACTTCGATATCTCGCGAACGGATTGACGAAGTCGAGAAATTCCTGTTCCATCTGAAAGTAGAAACTCGCCCGATTACAACGGTATGTGTATTTTTCCCTAGGCCTTTGTAGTTATTAATTTCGGGTATCAGACTTGCGAAAATTTTGATGGTTTCTCAACCATTCCTTAACTTCAAACTCCCATATCTCGCGAACGAATTGACGAACTCGAGAATTTCCTGATGCATCTGAAAGCAGAAACTCGCCCGATTACATCGGTATGTGTATTTTTCCCCTAGGCCAGTGTGGTTATTGGTTTGGAGTATCAGACTTGCGAAAATTTTGATGGTTTCTCTACCATTTCTTAACTTCAAACTCCCATATGTCGCGAACGGATTGACGAAATCGAGAAATTCCTATTGCATCTGAAAGCAGAAACTCGCCCGATTACAACGGTATGTGTATTTTTGCGCTAGGCCGTATTAGTTATTGGTTTCGAGTATCAGACTTGCGAAAATTTTGATGGTTTCTCAACCATTCCTTAACTACAAACTCCCATATCTCGTGAACAGATCGTCGAACTCGAGAAATTCCTGTTCCATCTGAAAGTAGAAACTCGCCCGATTACAACGGTATGTGTATTTTTCCCTAGGCCTCTGTAGTTATTGATTTCGGGTATCAGATTTGCGAAAATTTTGATGGCTTCTCAACCATTCCTTAACATCAAACTCCCATATCTCGCGAACGGATCGACGAACTCGAGAAATTCCTGTTCCATCTGAAAGTAGAAACTCGCCCGATTACAACGGTTAGTGTATTTTTCCCTAGGCCTTTGTACTTATTGATTTCGGGTATCAGACTTGCGAAAATTTTGATGGTTTCTCATCCATTCCTTAACTTCAAACTCCCATATCTCGCGAACGAATTGACGAACTCGAGAATTTCCTAATGCATCTGAAAGCAGAAACTCGCCCGATTACAACGGTATGAGTATTTTTCCCCTAGGCCATTGTGGTTATTGATTTCGGGTATCAGACTTGCGAAAATTTTGATGGTTTCTCAACCATTCCTTAACATCAAACTCCCATATCTCGCGAACGGATCGACGAACTCGAGAAATTACTGCTCCATCTGAAAGTAGAAACTCGCCCGATTACAACGGTATGTGTATTTTTCCCTAGGCCTTTGTAGTTATTGATTTCGGGTATCAGACTTGCGAAAATTTTGATGGTTTCTCAACCATTCCTTAACTTCAAACTCCCATATCTCGCGAACGAATTGACGAACTCGAGAATTTCCTGATGCATCTGAAAGCAGAAACTCGCCCGATTACAACGGTATGTGTATTTTTCCCCTAGGCCAGTGTGGTTATTGGTTTTGAGTATCAGACTTGCGAAAATTTTGATGGTTTCTCTACCATTTCTTAACTTCAAACTCCCATATGTCGCGAACGGATTGACGAAATCGAGAAATTCCTATTGCATCTGAAAGCAGAAACTCGCCCGATTACAACGGTATGTGTATTTTTGCGCTAGGCCGTATTAGTTATTGGTTTCGAGTATCAGACTTGCGAAAATTTTGATGGTTTCTCAACCATTCCTTAACTTCAAACTTCGATATCTCGCGAACGGATTGACGAAGTCGAGAAATTCCTGTTCCATCTGAAAGTAGAAACTCGCCCGATTACAACGGTATGTGTATTTTTCCCTAGGCCTTTGTAGTTATTGATTTCGGGTATCAGACTTGCGAAAATTTTGATGGCTTCTCAACCATTCCTTAACATCAAACTCCCATATCTCGCGAACGGATCGACGAACTCGAGAAATTCCTGTTCCATCTGAAAGTAGAAACTCGCCCGATTACAACGGTTAGTGTATTTTTCCTTAGGCCTTTGTAGTTATTGATTTCCGGTATCAGACTTGCGAAAATTTTGATGGTTTCTCATCCATTCCTTAACTTCAAACTCCCATATCTCGCGAACGAATTGACGAACTCGAGAATTTCCTAATGCATCTGAAAGCAGAAACTCGCCCGATTACAACGGTATGAGTATTTTTCCCCTAGGCCGCATTAGTTATTGGTTTCGAGTATCAGACTTGCGAAAATTTTGATGGTTTCTCAACCATTCCTTAACATCAAACTCCCATATCTCGCGAACGGATCGACGAACTCGAGAAATTCCTGTTCCATCTGAAAGTAGAAACTCGCCCGATTACAACGGTATGTGTATTTTTCCCTAGGCCTTTGTAGTTATTGGTTTCGAGTATCAGTCTTGCGAAAATTTTGATGGTTTCTCAACCATTCCTTAACTTCGAACTCCCACATCTCGCGAACGGATTGACGAACTTGAGTAATTCCTGTTGCATCTGAGAGTGGAAACTCGACCCATTACAATGGTGTGTGTACTTTTCATCTAGGCCATTCCCGTTATTGGTTTCGAGTATCATACCAGCGAAAATTTTGATGGTTTCTCTACCATTCCTTAAATTCAAACTCCCATATCTCCCGAACGGATTGACGAATTCGAGAAATTCCTATTGCATCTGAAAGCAGAAACTCGCCCGATTACAACGGTATGAGTATTTTTGCCCTAGGCCATTGTAGCTATTGGTTTCGAGTATCAGACATGCGAAAATTTTGATGGTTTCTCAACCATTCCTTAACTTCAAACTCCCATATCTCGCGAACGGATAGACGAACTCGAGAAATCCTATTGCATCTGGAAGTAGAAACTCGCCCGATTACAACGGTATGTGTATTTTTCCCCTAGGCCTTTGTAGTTATTGGTTTCGAGTATCAGACTTGCGAAAATTTTGATGGTTTCTCAACCATTCCTTAACTTCAAACTTCGATATCTCGCCAACGGATTGACGAAGTCGAGAAATTCCTGTTCCATCTGAAAGTAGAAACTCGCCCGATTACAACGGTATGTGTATTTTTCCCTAGGCCTTTGTAGTTATTGATTTCGGGTATCAGACTTGCGAAAATTTTGATGGTTTCTCTACCATTTCTTAACTTCAAACTCCCATATGTCGCGAACGGATTGACGAAATCGAGAAATTCCTATTGCATCTGAAAGCAGAAACTCGCCCGATTACAACGGTATGTGTATTTTTGCGCTAGGCCATAGTAGTTATTGGATTCGAGTATCAGACTTGCGAAAATTTTGATAGTTTTTCAACCATTTCTTAACTTCAAACTCCCATATCTCGCGAACGGATTGACGAACTCGAGAAATTCCTATTGCATCTGAAAGCAGAAACTCGCCCGATTACAACGGTATGTGTATTTTTGCGCTAGGCCGTAGTTGTTATTGTTTTCGAGCATCAGACTTGGGAAAATTTTGATAGTTTCTCAACCATTCCTAAACTTCAAGCTCCCATATCTCGCGAACGGATTGACGAACTCGAGAAATTCCTATTGCATCTGAAAGCAGAAACTCGCCCGATTACAACGGTGTGCGTATTTTTGCCCTAGGCCATAGTAGTTATTGGATTCGAGTATCAGACTTGCGAAAATTTTGATGGTTTCTCTACCATTTCTTAACTGCAAACTCCTATATGTCGCGAACGGATTGACGAACTCGAGAAATTCCTATTGCATCTGAAAGCAGAAACTCGCCCGATTACAACGGTATGTGTATTTTTCCCCTAGGCCATTGTGGTTATTGGTTTCGAGTATCAGACTTGCGAAAATTTTGATGGTTTTTCAACCATTTCTTAATTTCAAACTCCCATATCTCGCGAACGGATTGACGAACTCGAGAAATTCCTATTGCATCTGAAAGCAGAAACTCACCCGATTACAACGGTATGTGAATTTTTCCCTAGGCCTTTGTAGTTATTGATTTCGGGTATCAGACTTGCGAAAATTTTGATGGTTTCTCAACCATTCCTTAACTTCGAACTCCCATATCTCGCGAACGAATTGACGAAATCGAGAATTTCCTGATGCATCTGGAAGCAGAATCTCGCCCGATTACGACGGTATGTGTATTTTTCCCTAGGCCTTTGTAGTTATTGATTTCGGGTGTCAGACTTCCGAATATTTTGATGGTTTCTCAACCATTCCTTAACTTCGAACTCCCATATCTCGCGAACGGATTGACGATCTCGGGAAATTCCAATTGCATCTGAAAGCAGAAACTCGCCCGATTACAACGGCGTGTGTATTTTTGCCCTAGGCCATAGTAGTTATTGGATTCGAGTATCAGACTTGCGAAAATTTTGATTGTTTCTCAACCATTCCTTAACTTCAAACTCCCATATCTCGCGAACGGATTGACGATCTCGGGAAATTCCAATTGCATCTGAAAGCAGAAACTCGCCCGATTACAACGGCGTGTGTATTTTTGCCCTAGGCCATAGTAGTTATTGGATTCGAGTATCAGACTTGCGAAAATTTTGATGGTTTCTCAACCATTCCTTAACTTCGAACTCCCATATCTCGCGAACGAATTGACGAACTCGAGAATTTCCTGATGCATCTGGAAGCAGAAACTCGCCCGATTACAGCGGTATGTGTATTTTTCCCCTAGGCCATTGTGGTTATTGGTTTCGAGTATCAGACTTGCGAAAATTTTGATGGTTGCTCAACCATTCCTTAACTACAGACTCCCATATCACGCGAACGGATTGACGAACTCGAGAAATTCCTATTGCATCTGAAAGCAGAAACTCGCCCGATTACAACGGTATGTGTATTTTTCCCCTAGGCCATTGTGGTTATTGGTTTCGAGTATCAGACTTGCGAAAATTTTGATGGTTTTTCAACCATTTCTTAACTTCAAACTCCCATATCTCGCGAACGGATTGACGAACTCGAGAAATTCCTATTGCATCTGAAAGCAGAAACTCGCCCGATTACAACGGTATGTGTATTTTTGCGCTAGGCCGTAGTTGTTATTGTTTTCGAGCATCAGCCTTGGGAAAATTTTGATAGTTTCTCAACCATTCCTAAACTTCAAGCTCCCATATCTCGCGAACGGATTGACGAACTCGAGAAATTCCTATTGCATCTGAAAGCAGAAACTCGCCCGATTACAACGGTGTGCGTATTTTTGCCCTAGGCCATAGTAGTTATTGGATTCGAGTATCAGACTTGCAACAATTTTTATGGTTCCTCAACCATTCCTTAAATTCAAACTCCCATATCTCGCGAACAGATCGACGAACTCGAGAAATTCCTGTTCCATCTGAATGTAGAAACTCGCCCGATTACAACGGTATGTGTATTTTTCCCCTAGGCCAGTGTGGTTATTGGTTTTGAGTATCAGACTTGCGAAAATTTTGATGGTTTCTCTACCATTTCTTAACTTCAAACTCCCATATGTCGCGAACGGATTGACGAACTCGAGAAATTCCTATTGCATCTGAAAGCAGAAACTCGCCCGATTACAACGGTATGTGTATTTTTGCGCTAGGCCGTAGTTGTTATTGTTTTCGAGCATCAGACTTGGGAAAATTTTGATAGTTTCTCAACCATTCCTAAACTTCAAGCTCCCATATCTCGCGAACGGATTGACGAACTCGAGAAATTCCTATTGCATCTGAAAGCAGAAACTTGCCCGATTACAACGGTGTTCGTATTTTTGCCCTAGGCCATAGTAGTTATTGGATTCGAGTATCAGACCTGCAACAATTTTTATGGTTTCTCAACCATTCCTTAAATTCAAACTCCCATATCTCGCGAACAGATCGACGAACTCGAGAAATTCCTGTTCCATCTGAATGTAGAAACTCGCCCGATTACAACGGTATGTGTATTTTTCCCCTAGGCCAGTGTGGTTATTGGTTTTGAGTATCAGACTTGCGAAAATTTTGATGGTTTCTCTACCATTTCTTAACTTCAAACTCCCATATGTCGCGAACGGATTGACGAACTCGAGAAATTCCTATTGCATCTGAAAGCAGAAACTCGCCCGATTACAACGGTATGTGTATTTTTGCGCTAGGCCGTATTAGTTATTGGTTTCGAGTATCAGACTTGCGAAAATTTTGATGGTTTCTCAACCATTCCTTAACTTCAAACTTCGATATCTCGCGAACGGATTGACGAAGTCGAGAAATTCCTGTTCCATCTGAAAGTAGAAACTCGCCCGATTACAACGGTATGTGTATTTTTCCCTAGGCCTTTGTAGTTATTGATTTCGGGTACCAGACTTGCGAAAATTTTGATGGTTTCTCAACCATTCCTTAATTTCAAACTCCCACATCTCGCGAACGAATTGACGAACTCGAGAATTTCCTGATGCATCTGGAAGCAGAAACTCGCCCGATTACAACGGTATGTGTATTTTTCCCCTAGGCCATTGTGGTTATTGGTTTCGAGTACCAGACTTGCGAATATTTTGATGGTTTCTCAACCATTCCTTAACTTCAAACTCCCATATCTCGCGAACGGATTGACGAACTCGAGAAATTCCTCTTCCATCTGAAAGTAGAAACTCGCCCGATTACAACGGTATGTGTATTTTTCCCTAGGCCTTTGTAGTTATTGATTTCGGGTATCAGACTTGCGAAAATTTTGATGGTTTCTCAACCACCCCTTAACTTCAAACTCCCATATCTCGCGAACGAATTGACGAACTCGAGAATTTCCTGATGCATCTGAAAGCAGAAACTCGCCCGATTACAACGGTGTGTGTATTTTTGCCCTAGGCCATAGTAGTTATTGGATTCGAGTATCAGACTAGCGAAAATTTTGATGGTTTCTCAACCATTCCTTAACTTCAAACTCCAATATCTCGCGAACGGATTGAGGAACTCGAGAAATTCCTGTTCCATCTGAAAGTAGAAACTCGCCCGATTACAACGGTGTGTGTATTTTTCCCTAGGCCTTTGTAGTTATTGATTTCGGGTATCAGACTTGCGAAAATTTTGATGGTTTCTCAACCATTCCTTAATTTCAAACTCCCACATCTCGCGAACGAATTGACGAACTCGAGAATTTCCTGATGCATCTGGAAGCAGAAACTCGCCTGATTACAACGGTATGTGTATTTTTCCCCTAGGCCATTGTCGTTATTGGTTTCGAGTATCAGACTTGCGAATATTTTGATGGTTTCTCAACCATTCCTTAACTTCAAACTCCCATATCTCGCGAACGGATTGACGAACTCGAGAAATTCCTCTTCCATCTGAAAGTAGAAACTCGCCCGATTACAACGGTATGTGTATTTTTCCCTAGGCCTTTGTAGTTATTTATTTCGGGTATCAGACTTGCGAAAATTTTGATGGTTTCTCAACCACTCCTTAACTTCAAACTCCCATATCTCGCGAACGAATTGACGAACTCGAGAATTTCCTGATGCATCTGAAAGCAGAAACTCGCCCGATTACAACGGTGTGTGTATTTTTGCCCTAGGCCATAGTAGTTATTGGATTCGAGTATCAGACTAGCGAAAATTTTGATGGTTTCTCAACCATTCCTTAACTTCAAACTCCAATATCTCGCGAACGGATTGAGGAACTCGAGAAATTCCTGTTCCATCTGAAAGTAGAAACTCGCCCGATTACAACGGTATGTGTATTTTTCCCTAGGCCTTTGTAGTTATTGATTTCGGGTACCAGACTTGCGAAAATTTTGATGGTTTCTCAACCATTCCTTAATTTCAAACTCCCACATCTCGCGAACGAATTGACGAACTCGAGAATATCCTGATGCATCTGGAAGCAGAAACTCGCCCGATTACAACGGTATGTGTATTTTTCCCCTAGGCCATTGTGGTTATTGGTTTCGAGTACCAGACTTGCGAATATTTTGATGGTTTCTCAACCATTCCTTAACTTC
The DNA here is from genome assembly GCF_051014685.1 of Ptiloglossa arizonensis. Taxonomy (NCBI): domain Eukaryota; kingdom Metazoa; phylum Arthropoda; class Insecta; order Hymenoptera; family Colletidae; genus Ptiloglossa; species Ptiloglossa arizonensis. The sequence goes on along the minus strand of NW_027478782.1, from coordinate 470,440 downwards.
AAACTCCCATATCTCGCGAACGGATTGACGAACTCGAGAAATTCCTCTTCCATCTGAAAGTAGAAACTCGCCCGATTACAACGGTATGTGTATTTTTCCCTAGGCCTTTGTAGTTATTGATTTCGGGTATCAGACTTGCGAAAATTTTGATGGTTTCTCAACCACCCCTTAACTTCAAACTCCCATATCTCGCGAACGAATTGACGAACTCGAGAATTTCCTGATGCATCTGAAAGCAGAAACTCGCCCGATTACAACGGTGTGTGTATTTTTGCCCTAGGCCATAGTAGTTATTGGATTCGAGTATCAGACTAGCGAAAATTTTGATGGTTTCTCAACCATTCCTTAACTTCAAACTCCAATATCTCGCGAACGGATTGAGGAACTCGAGAAATTCCTGTTCCATCTGAAAGTAGAAACTCGCCCGATTACAACGGTGTGTGTATTTTTCCCTAGGCCTTTGTAGTTATTGATTTCGGGTATCAGACTTGCGAAAATTTTGATGGTTTCTCAACCATTCCTTAATTTCAAACTCCCACATCTCGCGAACGAATTGACGAACTCGAGAATTTCCTGATGCATCTGGAAGCAGAAACTCGCCCGATTACAACGGTATGTGTATTTTTCCCCTAGGCCATTGTGGTTATTGGTTTCGAGTACCAGACTTGCGAATATTTTGATGGTTTCTCAACCATTCCTTAACTTCAAACTCCCATATCTCGCGAACGGATTGACGAACTCGAGAAATTCCTCTTCCATCTGAAAGTAGAAACTCGCCCGATTACAACGGTATGTGTATTTTTCCCTAGGCCTTTGTACTTATGGATTTCGGGTACCAGACTTGCGAAAATTTTGGTGGTTTCTCAACCATTCCTTAACTTCAAACTCCCATATCTCGCGAACGAATTGACGAACTCGAGAATTTCCTGATGCATCTGGAAGCAGAAACTCGCCCGATTACAACGGTATGTGTATTTTTCCCCTAGGCCATTGTGGTTATTGGTTTCGAGTATCAGACTTGCGAATATTTTGATTGTTTCTCAACCATTCCTTAACTTCAAACTCCCATATCTCGCGAACGGATTGACGAACTCGAGAAATTCCTCTTCCATCTGAAAGTAGAAACTCGCCCGATTACAACTGTACGTGTATTTTTCCCTAGGCCTTTGTAGTTATTGATTTCGGGTATCAGACTTGCGAAAATTTTGATGGTTTCTCAACCATTCCTTAACTTCAAACTCCCACATTTCGCGAACGATTTGACGAACTCGAGAATTTCCTGATGCATCTGGAAGCAGAAACTCGCCTGATTACAACGGTATGTGTATTTTTCCCCTAGGCCATTGTGGTTATTGGTTTCGAGTATCAGACTTACGAATATTTTGATGGTTTCTCAACCATTCCTTAACTTCAAACTCCCATATCTCGCGAACGGATTGACGAACTCGAGAAATTCCTCTTCCATCTGAAAGTAGAAACTCGCCCGATTACAACGGTATGTGTATTTTTCCCTAGGCCTTTGTAGTTATTGATTTCGGGTATCAGACTTGCGAAAATTTTGATGGTTTCTCAACCACTCCTTAACTTCAAACTCCCATATCTCGCGAACGAATTGACGAACTCGAGAATTTCCTGATGCATCTGAAAGCAGAAACTCGCCCGATTACAACGGTGTGTGTATTTTTGCCCTAGGCCATAGTAGTTATTGGATTCGAGTATCAGACTAGCGAAAATTTTGATGGTTTCTCAACCATTCCTTAACTTCAAACTCCAATATCTCGCGAACGGATTGAGGAACTCGAGAAATTCCTGTTCCATCTGAAAGTAGAAACTCGCCCGATTACAACGGTATGTGTATTTTTCCCTAGGCCTTTGTAGTTATTGATTTCGGGTATCAGACTTGCGAAAATTTTGATGGTTTCTCAACCATTCCTTAATTTCAAACTCCCACATCTCGCGAACGAATTGACGAACTCGAGAATTTCCTGATGCATCTGGAAGCAGAAACTCGCCCGATTACAACGGTATGTGTATTTTTCCCCTAGGCCATTGTGGTTATTGGTTTCGAGTACCAGACTTGCGAATATTTTGATGGTTTCTCAACCATTCCTTAACTTCAAACTCCCATATCTCGCGAACGGATTGACGAACTCGAGAAATTCCTCTTCCATCTGAAAGTAGAAACTCCCCCGATTACAACGGTATGTGTATTTTTCCCTAGGCCTTTGTACTTATGGATTTCGGGTACCAGACTTGCGAAAATTTTGGTGGTTTCTCAACCATTCCTTAACTTCAAACTCCCATATCTCGCGAACGAATTGACGAACTCGAGAATTTCCTGATGCATCTGAAAGCAGAAACTCGCCCGATGACAACGGTGTGTGTATTTTTGCCCTAGGCCATAGTAGTTATTGGATTCGAGTATCAGACTTGCGAAAATTTTGATGGTTTCCCAACCATTCCTTAACTTCAAACTCCCATATCTCGCGAACGGATTGAGGAACTCGAGAAATTCCTGTTCCATCTGAAAGTAGAAACTCGCCTGATTACAACGGTATGTGTATTTTTCCCTAGGCCTTTGTAGTTATTGATTTCGGGTATCAGACTTGCGAAAATTTTGATGGTTTCTCAACCATTACTTAACTTCAAACTCCCACATCTCGCGAACGAATTGACGAACTCGAGAATTTCCTGATGCATCTGGAAGCAGAAACTCGCCTGATTACAACGGTATGTGTATTTTTCCCTAGGCCTTTGTAGTTATTGGTTTCGAGTATCAGACTTGCGAAAATTTTGATGGTTTCTCAACCATTCCTTAACTTCAACCTCCCATATCTCGCGAACGGATTGACGAACTTGAGTAATACCTGTTGCATCTGAAAGTGGAAACTCGACCCATTACAATGGTGTGTGTACTTTCCCCCTAGGCCATTCCAGTTATTGGTTTTGAGTTTCATACCAGCGAAAATTTTGATGGTTTCTCAACCATTCCTTAAATTCAAACTCCCATATCTCCCGAACGGATTGACGAAGTCGAGAAATTCCTATTGCACTGAAAGCAGAAACTCGCCCGATTACAACGGTATGTGTATTTTTCCCTAGGCCTTTGTAGTTATTGATTTCGTGTATCAGTCTTGCGAAAATTTTGATGGTTTCTCAACCATTCCTTAACTTCAAACTCCCATATCTCGCGAACGGATTGACGAACTCGAGAAATTCCTGTTCCATCTGAAAGTAGAAACTCGCCCGATTACAACGGTATGTGTATTTTTCCCTAGGCCTTTGTAGTTATTGATTTCGGGTATCAGATTTGCGAAAATTTTGATGGTTTCTCAACCATTCCTTAATTTCAAACTCCCACATCTCGCGAACGAATTGACGAACTCGAGAATTTCCTGATGCATCTGGAAGCAGAAACTCGCCCGATTACAACGGTATGTGTATTTTTCCCCTAGGCCATTGTGGTTATTGGTTTCGAGTACCAGACTTGCGAATATTTTGATGGTTTCTCAACCATTCCTTAACTTCAAACTCCCATATCTCGCGAACGGATTGACGAACTCGAGAAATTCCTCTTCCATCTGAAAGTAGAAACTCGCCCGATTACAACGGTATGTGTATTTTTCCCTAGGCCTTTGTACTTATGGATTTCGGGTACCAGACTTGCGAAAATTTTGGTGGTTTCTCAACCATTCCTTAACTTCAAACTCCCATATCTCGCGAACGAATTGACGAACTCGAGAATTTCCTGATGCATCTGAAAGCAGAAACTCGCCCGATGACAACGGTGTGTGTATTTTTGCCCTAGGCCATAGTAGTTATTGGATTCGAGTATCAGACTTGCGAAAATTTTGATGGTTTCCCAACCATTCCTTAACTTCAAACTCCCATATCTCGCGAACGGATTGAGGAACTCGAGAAATTCCTGTTCCATCTGAAAGTAGAAACTCGCCTGATTACAACGGTATGTGTATTTTTCCCTAGGCCTTTGTAGTTATTGATTTCGGGTATCAGACTTGCGAAAATTTTGATGGTTTCTCAACCATTACTTAACTTCAAACTCCCACATCTCGCGAACGAATTGACGAACTCGAGAATTTCCTGATGCATCTGGAAGCAGAAACTCGCCTGATTACAACGGTATGTGTATTTTTCCCTAGGCCTTTGTAGTTATTGGTTTCGAGTATCAGACTTGCGAAAATTTTGATGGTTTCTCAACCATTCCTTAACTTCAAACTCCCATATCTCGCGAACGGATTGACGAACTTGAGTAATACCTGTTGCATCTGAAAGTGGAAACTCGACCCATTACAATGGTGTGTGTACTTTCCCCCTAGGCCATTCCAGTTATTGGTTTCGAGTTTCATACCAGCGAAAATTTTGATGGTTTCTCAACCATTCCTTAAATTCAAACTCCCGTATCTCCCGAACGGATTGACGAAGTCTAGAAATTCCTATTGCACTGAAAGCAGAAACTCGCCCGATTACAACGGTATGTGTATTTTTCCCTAGGCCTTTGTAGTTATTGATTTCGTGTATCAGTCTTGCGAAAATTTTGATGGTTTCTCAACCATTCCTTAACTTCAAACTCCCATATCTCGCGAACGGATTGACGAACTCGAGAAATTCCTGTTCCATCTGAAAGTAGAAACTCGCCCGATTACAACGGTATGTGTATTTTTCCCTAGGCCTTTGTAGTTATTGATTTCGGGTATCAGATTTGCGAAAATTTTGATGGTTTCTCAACCATTCCTTAATTTCAAACTCCCACATCTCGCGAACGAATTGACGAACTCGAGAATTTCCTGATGCATCTGGAAGCAGAAACTCGCCCGATTACAACGGTATGTGTATTTTTCCCCTAGGCCATTGTGGTTATTGGTTTCGAGTATCAGACTTGCGAATATTTAGATGGTTTCTCAACCATTCCTTAACTTCAAACTCCCATATCTCGCGAACGGATTGACGAACTCGAGAAATTCCTCTTCCATCTGAAAGTAGAAACTCGCCCGATTACAACGGTATGTGTATTTTTCCCTAGGCCTTTGTAGTTATTGATTTCGGGTATCAGACTTGCGAACATTTTGATGGTTTCTCAACCATTCCTTAACTTCAAACTCCCATATCTCGCGAACGGATTGACGAACTCGAGAAATTCCTCTTCCATCTGAAAGTAGAAACTCGCCCGATTACAACTGTATGTGTATTTTTCCCTAGGCCTTTGTAGTTATTGATTTCGGGTATCAGACTTGCGAAAATTTTCATGGTTTCTCAACCATTCCTTAACTTCAAACTCCCACATTTCGCGAACGAATTGACGAACTCGAGAATTTCCTGATGCATCTGGAAGCAGAAACTCGCCCGATTACAACGGTATGTGTATTTTTCCCCTAGGCCATTGTGGTTATTGGTTTCGAGTATCAGACTTGCGAATATTTTGATGGTTTCTCAACCAATCCTTAACTTCAAACTCCCATATCTCGCGAACGGATTGACGAACTCGAGAAATTCCTCTTCCATCTGAAAGTAGAAACTCGCCCGATTACAACGGTATGTGTATTTTTCCCTAGGCCTTTGTAGTTATTGATTTCGGGTATCAGACTTGCGAAAATTTTGATGGTTTCTCAACCACTCCTTAACTTCAAACTCCCATATCTCGCGAACGAATTGACGAACTCGAGAATTTCCTGATGCATCTGGAAGCAGAAACTCGCCCGATTACAACGGTATGTGTATTTTTCCCCTAGGCCATTGTGGTTATTGGTTTCGAGTATCAGACTTGCGAATATTTTGATGGTTTCTCAACCATTCCTTAACTTCAAACTCCCATATCTCGCGAACGGATTGACGAACTCGAGAAATTCCTCTTCCATCTGAAAGTAGAAACTCGCCCGATTACAACGGTATGTGTATTTTTCCCTAGGCCTTTGTAGTTATTGATTTCGGGTATCAGACTTGGGAAAATTTTGATGGTTTCTCAACCATTCCTTAACTTCAAACTCCCACATTTCGCGAACGAATTGACGAACTCGAGAATTTCTTGATGCATCTGGAAGCAGAAACTCGCCCGATTACAACGGTATGTGTATTTTTCCCTAGGCCTTTGTAGTTATTGATTTCGGGTATCAGACTTGCGAAAATTTTGATGGTTTCTCAACCATTCCTTAATTTCAAACTCCCACATCTCGCGAACGAATTGACGAACTCGAGAATTTCCTGATGCATCTGGAAGCAGAAACTCGCCCGATTACAACGGTATGTGTATTTTTCCCCTAGGCCATTGTGGTTATTGGTTTCGAGTATCAGACTTGCGAATATTTTGATGGTTTCTCAACCATTCCTTAACTTCAAACTCCCATATCTCGCGAACGGATTGACGAACTCGAGAAATTCCTCTTCCATCTGAAAGTAGAAACTCGCCCGATTACAACTGTATGTGTATTTTTCCCTAGGCCTTTGTAGTTATTGATTTCGGGTATCAGACTTGCGAAAATTTTGATGGTTTCTCAACCATTCCTTAACTTCAAACTCCCACATTTCGCGAACGAATTGACGAACTCGAGAATTTCCTGATGCATCTGGAAGCAGAAACTCGCCCGATTACAACGGTATGTGTATTTTTCCCCTAGGCCATTGTGGTTATTGGTTTCGAGTATCAGACTTGCGAATATTTTGATGGTTTCTCAACCATTCCTTAACTTCAAACTCCCATATCTCGCGAACGGATTGACGAACTCGAGAAATTCCTCTTCCATCTGAAAGTAGAAACTCGCCCGATTACAACGGTATGTGTATTTTTCCCTAGGCCTTTGTAGTTATTGATTTCGGGTATCAGACTTGCGAAAATTTTGATGGTTTCTCAACCACTCCTTAACTTCAAACTCCCATATCTCGCGAACGAATTGACGAACTCGAGAATTTCCTGATGCATCTGAAAGCAGAAACTCGCCCGATTACAACGGTGTGTGTATTTTTGCCCTAGGCCATAGTAGTTATTGGATTCGAGTATCAGACTAGCGAAAACTTTGATGGTTTCTCAACCATTCCTTAACTTCAAACTCCCATATCTCGCGAACGGATTGACGAACTCGAGAAATTCCTGTTCCATCTGAAAGTAGAAACTCGCCCGATTACAACGGTATGTGTATTTTTCCCCTAGGCCATTGTGGTTATTGGTTTCGAGTATCAGACTTGCGAAAATTTTGATGGTTTCTCAACCATTTCATAACTTCAAACTCCCATATCTCGCGAACGGATTGAGGAACTCGAGAAATTCCTGTTCCATCTGAAAGTAGAAACTCGCCTGATTACAACGGTATGTGTATTTTTCCCTAGGCCTTTGTAGTTATTGATTTCGGGTATCAGACTTGCGAAAATTTTGATGGTTTCTCAACCATTCCTTAACTTCAAACTCCCACATCTCGCGAACGAATTGACGAACTCGAGAATTTCCTGATACATCTGGAAGCAGAAACTCGCCTGATTACAACGGTGTGTGTATTTTTCCCTAGGCCTTTGTAGTTATTGGTTTCGAGTATCAGACTTGCGAAAATTTTGATGGTTTCTCAACCTTTCCTTAACTTCAAACTCCCATATCTCGCGAACGGATTGACGAACTTGAGTAATACCTGTTGCATCTGAAAGTGGAAACTCGACCCATTACAATGGTGTGTGTACTTTTCCCCTAGGCCATAGTAGTTATTGGATTCGAGTATCAGACTAGCGAAAATTTTGATGGTTTCTCAACCATTCCTTAACTTCAAACTCTAATATCTCGCGAACGGATTGAGGAACTCGAGAAATTCCTGTTCCATCTGAAAGTAGAAACTCGCCTGATTACAACGGTATGTGTATTTTTCCCTAGGCCTTTGTAGTTATTGATTTCGGGTATCAGACTTGCGAAAATTTTGATGGTTTCTCAACCATTCCTTAACTTCAAACTCCCACATCTCGCGAACGAATTGACGAACTCGAGAATTTCCTGATACATCTGGAAGCAGAAACTCGCCTGATTACAACGGTGTGTGTATTTTTCCCTAGGCCTTTGTAGTTATTGGTTTCGAGTATCAGACTTGCGAAAATTTTGATGGTTTCTCAACCTTTCCTTAACTTCAAACTCCCATATCTCGCGAACGGATTGACGAACTTGAGTAATACCTGTTGCATCTGAAAGTGGAAACTCGACCCATTACAATGGTGTGTGTACTTTTCCCCTAGGCCATAGTAGTTATTGGATTCGAGTATCAGACTAGCGAAAATTTTGATGGTTTCTCAACCATTCCTTAACTTCAAACTCTAATATCTCGCGAACGGATTGAGGAACTCGAGAAATTCCTGTTCCATCTGAAAGTGGAAACTCGCCTGATTACAACGGTATGTGTATTTTTCCCTAGGCCTTTGTAGTTATTGATTTCGGGTATCAGACTTGCGAAAATTTTGGTGGTGTCTCAACCATTCCTTAACTTCGAACTCCCATATCTCGCGAACGAATTGACGAAATCGAGAATTTCCTGATGCATCTGGAAGCAGAAACTCGCCCGATTACAACGGTATGTGTATTTTTCCCCTAGGCCATTGTGGTTATTGGTTTCGAGTATCAGACTTGCGAAAATTTTGATGGTTGCTCAACCATTCCTTAACTACAAACTCCCATATCACGCGAACGGATTGACGAACTCGAGAAATTCCTATTGCATCTGAAAGCAGAAACTCGCCCGATTACAACTGTATGTGTATTTTTCCCTAGGCCTCTGTAGTTATTGATTTCGGGTATCAGACTTGCGAAAATTTTGATGGTTTCTCAACCATTCCTTAACTTCAAACTCCCACATTTCGCGAACGAATTGACGAACTCGAGAATTTCCTGATGCATCTGGAAGCAGAAACTCGCCCGATTACAACGGTATGTGTATTTTTCCCCTAGGCCATTGTGGTTATTGGTTTCGAGTATCAGACTTGCGAATATTTTGATGGTTTCTCAACCATTCCTTAACTTCAAACTCCCATATCTCGCGAACGGATTGACGAACTCGAGAAATTCCTCTTCCATCTGAAAGTAGAAACTCGCCCGATTACAACGGTATGTGTATTTTTCCCTAGGCCTTTGTAGTTATTGATTTCGGGTATCAGACTTGCGAAAATTTTGATGGTTTCTCAACCATTCCTTAACTTCAAACTCCCACATTTCGCGAACGAATTGACGAACTCGAGAATTTCTTGATGCATCTGGAAGCAGAAACTCGCCCGATTACAACGGTATGTGTATTTTTCCCTAGGCCTTTGTAGTTATTGATTTCGGGTATCAGACTTGCGAAAATTTTGATGGTTTCTCAACCATTCCTTAATTTCAAACTCCCACATCTCGCGAACGAATTGACGAACTCGAGAATTTCCTGATGCATCTGAAAGTAGAAACTCGCCCGATTACAACGGTATGTGTATTTTTCCCTAGGCCTTTGTAGTTATTGATTTCGGGTATCAGACTTGCGAAAATTTTGATGGTTTCTCAACCACTCCTTAACTTCAAACTCCCATATCTCGCGAACGAATTGACGAACTCGAGAATTTCCTGATGCATCTGAAAGCAGAAACTCGCCCGATTACAACGGTGTGTGTATTTTTGCCCTAGGCCATAGTAGTTATTGGATTCGAGTATCAGACTAGCGAAAACTTTGATGGTTTCTCAACCATTCCTTAACTTCAAACTCCAATATCTCGCGAACGGATTGAGGAACTCGAGAAATTCCTGCTCCATCTGAAAGTAGAAACTCGCCTGATTACAACGGTATGTGTATTTTTCCCTAGGCCTTTGTAGTTATTGATTTCGGGTATCAGACTTGCGAAAATTTTGGTGGTGTCTCAACCATTCCTTAACTTCGAACTCCCATATCTCGCGAACGAATTGACGAAATCGAGAATTTCCTGATGCATCTGGAAGCAGAAACTCGCCCGATTACAACGGTATGTGTATTTTTCCCCTAGGCCATTGTGGTTATTGGTTTCGAGTATCAGACTTGCGAAAATTTTGATGGTTGCTCAACCATTCCTTAATTACAAACTCCCATATCACGCGAACGGATTGACGAACTCGAGAAATTCCTATTGCATCTGAAAGCAGAAACTCGCCCGATTACAACGGTATGTGTATTTTTCCCCTAGGCCATTGTGGTTATTGGTTTCGAGTATCAGACTTGCGAAAATTTTGATGGTTTCTCAACCATTTCATAACTTCAAACTCCCATATCTCGCGAACGGATTGAGGAACTCGAGAAATTCCTGTTCCATCTGAAAGTAGAAACTCGCCTGATTACAACGGTATGTGTATTTTTCCCCTAGGCCATTGTGGTTATTGGTTTCGAGTATCAGACTTGCGAATATTTTGATGGTTTCTCAACCATTCCTTAATTTCAAACTCCCACATCTCGCGAACGAATTGACGAACTCGAGAATTTCCTGATGCATCTGGAAGCAGAAACTCGCCCGATTACAACGGTATGTGTATTTTTCCCCTAGGCCATTGTGGTTATTGGTTTCGAGTATCAGACTTGCGAATATTTTGATGGTTTCTCAACCATTCCTTAACTTCAAACTCCAATATCTCGCGAACGGATTGACGAACTCGAGAAATTCCTCTTCCATCTGAAAGTAGAAACTCGCCCGATTACAACGGTATGTGCATTTTTCCCTAGGCCTTTGTAGTTATTGATTTCGGGTATCAGACTTGCGAAAATTTTGATGGCTTCTCAACCATTCCTTAACTTCAAACTCCCATATCTCGCGAACGGATTGACGAACTCGAGAAATTCCTGATGCATCTGGAAGCAGAAACTCGCCCGATTACAACGGTATGTGTATTTTTCCCAAGGCCATTGTGGTTATTGGTTTCGAGTATCAGACTTGCGAATATTTTGATGGTTTCTCAACCATTCCTTAACTTCAAACTCCCATATCTCGCGAACGGATTGACGAACTCGAGAAATTCCTCTTCCATCTGAAAGTAGAAACGCGCCCGATTACAACTGTATGTGTATTTTTCCCTAGGCCTTTGTAGTTATTGATTTCGGGTATCAGACTTGCGAAAATTTTGATGGTTTCTCAACCATTCCTTAACTTCAAACTCCCACATTTCGCGAACGAATTGACGAACTCGAGAAATTCCTCTTCCATCTGAAAGTAGAAACTCGCCCGATTACAACTGTATGTGTATTTTTCCCTAGGCCTTTGTAGTTATTGATTTCGGGTATCAGACTTGCGAAAATTTTGATGGTTTCTCAACCATTCCTTAATTTCAAACTCCCACATCTCGCGAACGAATTGACGAACTCGAGAATTTCCTGATGCATCTGGAAGCAGAAACTCGCCCGATTACAACGGTATGTGTATTTTTCCCCTAGGCCAATGTGGTTATTGGTTTCGAGTATCAGACTTGCGAATATTTTGATGGTTTCTCAACCATTCCTTAACTTCAAACTCCCATATCTCGCGAACGGATTGACGAACTCGAGAAATTCCTCTTCCATCTGAAAGTAGAAACTCGCCCGATTACAACTGTATGTGTATTTTTCCCTAGGCCTTTGTAGTTATTGATTTCGGGTATCAGACTTGCGAAAATTTTGATGGTTTCTCAACCATTCCTTAACTTCAAACTCCCACATTTCGCGAACGAATTGACGAACTCGAGAATTTCCTGATGCATCTGGAAGCAGAAACTCGCCCGATTACAACGGTATGTGCATTTTTCCCCTAGGCCATTGTGGTTATTGGTTTCGAGTATCAGACTTGCGAATATTTTGATGGTTTCTCAACCATTCCTTAACTTCAAACTCCCATATCTCGCGAACGGATTGACGAACTCGAGAAATTCCTCTTCCATCTGAAAGTAGAAACTCGCCCTATTACAACGGTATGTGTATTTTTCCCTAGGCCTTTGTAGTTATTGATTTCGGGTATCAGACTTGCGAAAATTTTGATGGTTTCTCAACCATTCCTTAACTTCAAACTCCCACATTTCGCGAACGAATTGACGAACTCGAGAATTTCCTGATGCATCTGGAAGCAGAAAAACGCCCGATTACAACGGTATGTGTATTTTTCCCTAGGCCTTTGTAGTTATTGATTTCGGGTATCAGACTTGCGAAAATTTTGATGGTTTCTCAACCATTCCTTAATTTCAAACTCCCACATCTCGCGAACGAATTGACGAACTCGAGAATTTCCTGATGCATCTGGAAGCAGAAACTCGCCCGATTACAACGGTATGTGTATTTTTCCCCTAGGCCATTGTGGTTATTGGTTTCGAGTATCAGACTTGCGAATATTTTGATGGTTTCTCAACCATTCCTTAACTTCAAACTCCCATATCTCGCGAACGGATTGACGAACTCGAGAAATTCCTCTTCCATCTGAAAGTAGAAACTCGCCCGATTACAACTGTATGTGTATTTTTCCCTAAGCCTTTGTAGTTATTGATTTCGGGTATCAGACTTGCGAAAATTTTGATGGTTTCTCAACCATTCCTTAACATCAAACTCCCACATTTCGCGAACGAATTGACGAACTCGAGAATTTCCTGATGCATCTGGAAGCAGAAACTCGCCCGATTACAACGGTATGTGTATTTTTCCCCTAGGCCATTGTGGTTATTGGTTTCGAGTATCAGACTTGCGAATATTTTGATGGTTTCTCAACCATTCCTTAACTTCAAACTCCCATATCTCGCGAACGGATTGACGAACTCGAGAAATTCCTCTTCCATCTGAAAGTAGAAACTCGCCCGATTACAACGGTATGTGTATTTTTCCCTAGGCCTTTGTAGTTATTGATTTCGGGTATCAGACTTGCGAAAATTTTGGTGGTGTCTCAACCATTCCTTAACTTCGAACTCCCATATCTCGAGAACGAATTGACGAAATCGAGAATTTCCTGATGCATCTGGAAGCAGAAACTCGCCCGATTACAACGGTATGTGTATTTTTCCCCTAGGCCATTGTGGTTATTGGTTTCGAGTATCAGACTTGCGAAAATTTTGATGGTTGCTCAACCATTCCTTAACTACAAACTCCCATATCACGCGAACGGATTGACGAAATCGAGAAATTCCTGTTGCATCTGAAATTAGAAACTCGCCCGATTACAACGGTATGTGTATTTTTCCCTAGGCCTTTGTAGTTATTGATTTCGGGTATCAGACTTGCGAAAATTTTGATGGTTTCTCAACCATTCCTTAACTTCAAACTCCCATATCTCGCGAACGGATTGACGAAATCGAGAAATTCCTGTTGCATCTGAAATTAGAAACTCGCCCGATTACAATGGTGTGTGTTTTTTTTCCCCTAGGCCATTGTAGTTATTGGATTCGGGTATCAGACTTGCGAAAATTTTGATGGTATCTCAACCATTCCTTAACTCCAAACTCCCATATCTCGCGAACGGATTGACGATCTCGGGAAATTCCAATTGCATCTGAAAGCAGAAACTAGCCCGATTACAACGGCGTGTGTATTTTTGCCCTAGGCCATAGTAGTTATTGGATTCGAGTATCAGACTTGCGAAAATTTTGATGGTTTCTCAACCATTCCTTAACTTCAAACTCCCATATCTCGCGAACGGATTGACGAACTCGAGAAATTCCTGTTCCACCTGAAAGTAGAAACTCGCCCGATTACAACGGTGGGTGTATTTTTCCGTAGGCCTTTGTAGTTATTGATTTCGGGTATCAGACTTGCGAAAATCTTGATGGTTTCTCAACCATTCCTTAACTTCAAACTCCCATATCTCGCGAACGAAATGACGAACTCGAGAAATTCCTATTGCATCTGAAAGCAGAAACTCGCCCGATTACAACGGTATGTGTATTTTACCCCTAGGCCATTGTGGTTATTGGTTTCGAGTATCAGACTTGCGAAAATTTTGATGGTTGCTCAACCATTCCTTAACTACAAACTCCCATATCACGCGAACGGATTGACGAAATCGAGAAATTCCTGTTGCATCTGAAATTAGAAACTCGCCCGATTACAACGGTATGTGTATTTTTCCCTAGGCCTTTGTAGTTATTGATTTCGGGTATCAGACTTGCGAAAATTTTGATGGTTTCTCAACCATTCCTTAAATTCAAACTACCATATCTCGCGAACGGATTGACGATCTCGGGAAATTCCAATTGCATCTGAAAGCAGAAACTCGGCCGATTACAACGGCGTGTGTATTTTTGCCCTAGGCCATAGTAGTTATTGGATTCGAGTATCAGACTTGCGAAAATTTTGATGGTTTCTCAACCATTCCTTAACTTCAAACTCCCATATCTCGCGAACGGATTGACGATCTCGGGAAATTCCAATTGCATCTGAAAGCAGAAACTCGCCCGATTACAACGGCGTGTGTATTTTTGCCCTAGGCCATAGTAGTTATTGGATTCGAGTATCAGACTTGCGAAAATTTTGATGGTTTCTCAACCATTCCTTAACTTCAAACTCCCATATCTCGCGAACGGATTGACGAACTCGAGAGATTCCTGTCCCATCTGAAAGTAGAAACTCGCCCGATTACAACGGTGGGTGTATTTTTCCGTAGGCCTTTGTAGTTATTGATTTCGGGTATCAGACTTGCGAAAATCTTGATGGTTTCTCAACCATTCCTTAACTTCAAACTCCCATATCTCGCGAACGAAATGACGAACTCGAGAAATTCCTATTGCATCTGAAAGCAGAAACTCGCCCGATTACAACGGTATGTGTATTTTACCCCTAGGCCATTGTGGTTATTGGTTTCGAGTATCAGACTTGCGAAAATTTTGATGGTTGCTCAACCATTCCTTAACTACAAACTCCCATATCACGCGAACGAATTGACGAACTCGAGAATTTCTTGATGCATCTGGAAGCAGAAACTCGCCCGATTACAACGGTATGTGTATTTTTCCCTAGGCCTTTGTAGTTATTGATTTCGGGTATCAGACTTGCGAAAATTTTGATGGTTTCTCAACCATTCCTTAATTTCAAACTCCCACATCTCGCGAACGAATTGACGAACTCGAGAATTTCCTGATGCATCTGGAAGCAGAAACTCGCCCGATTACAACGGTATGTGTATTTTTCCCCTAGGCCATTGTGGTTATTGGTTTCGAGTATCAGACTTGCGAATATTTTGATGGTTTCTCAACCATTCCTTAACTTCAAACTCCCATATCGCGCGAACGGATTGACGAACTCGAGAAATTCCTCTTCCATCTGAAAGTAGAAACTCGCCCGATTACAACTGTATGTGTATTTTTCCCTAGGCCTTTGTAGTTAATGATTTCGGGTATCAGACTTGCGAAAATTTTGATGGTTTCTCAACCATTCCTTAACTTCAAACTCCCACATTTCGCGAACGAATTGACGAACTCGAGAATTTCCTGATGCATCTGGAAGCAGAAACTCGCCCGATTACAACGGTATGTGTATTTTTCCCCTAGGCCATTGTGGTTATTGGTTTCGAGTATCAGACTTGCGAATATTTTGATGGTTTCTCAACCATTCCTTAACTTCAAACTCCCATATCTCGCGAACGGATTGACGAACTCGAGAAATTCCTCTTCCATCTGAAAGTAGAAACTCGCCCGATTACAACGGTATGTGTATTTTTCCCTAGGCCTTTGTAGTTATTGATTTCGGGTATCAGACTTGCGAAAATTTTGATGGTTTCTCAACCACTCCTTAACTTCAAACTCCCATATCTCGCGAACGAATTGACGAACTCGAGTGATTCCTGTTCCATCTGAAAGTAGAAACTCGCCCGATTACAACGGTGGGTGTATTTTTCCGTAGGCCTTTGTAGTTATTGATTTCGGGTATCAGACTTGCGAAAATCTTGATGGTTTCTCAACCATTCCTTAACTTCAAACTCCCATATGTCGCGAACGAAATGACGAACTCGAGAAATTCCTATTGCATCTGAAAGCAGAAACTCGCCCGATTACAACGGTATGTGTATTTTACCCCTAGGCCATTGTGGTTATTGGTTTCGAGTATCAGACTTGCGAAAATTTTGATGGTTGCTCAACCATTCCTTAACTACAAACTCCCATATCACGCGAACGGATTGACGAAATCGAGAAATTCCTGTTGCATCTGAAATTAGAAACTCGCCCGATTACAACGGTATGTGTATTTTTCCCTAGGCCTTTGTAGTTATTGATTTCGGGTATCAGACTTGCGAAAATTTTGATGGTTTCTCAACCATTCTTTAACTTCAAACTCCCATATCTCGCGAACGGATTGACGATCTCGGGAAATTCCAATTGCATCTGAAAGCAGAAACTCGGCCGATTACAACGGCGTGTGTATTTTTGCCCTAGGCCATAGTAGTTATTGGATTCGAGTATCAGACTTGCGAATATTTTGATGGTTTCTCAACCATTCCTTAACTTCAAACTCCCATATCTCGCGAACGGATTGACGAACTCGAGAAATTCCTCTTCCATCTGAAAGTAGAAACTCGCCCGATTACAACTGTATGTGTATTTTTCCCTAGGCCTTTGTAGTTATTGATTTCGGGTATCAGACTTGCGAAAATTTTGATGGTTTCTCAACCATTCCTTAACTTCAAACTCCCACATTTCGCGAACGAATTGACGAACTCGAGAATTTCCTTATGCATCTGGAAGCAGAAACTCGCCCGATTACAACGGTATGTGTATTTTTCCCCTAGGCCATTGTGGTTATTGGTTTCGAGTATCAGACTTGCGAATATTTTGATGGTTTCTCAACCATTCCTTAATTTCAAACTCCCACATCTCGCGAACGAATTGACGAACTCGAGAATTTCCTGATGCATCTGGAAGCAGAAACTCGCCCGATTACAACGGTATGTGTATTTTTCCCCTAGGCCATTGTGGTTATTGGTTTCGAGTATCAGACTTGCGAATATTTTGATGGTTTCTCAACCATTCCTTAACTTCAAACTCCCATATCTCGCGAACGGATTGACGAACTCGAGAAATTCCTCTTCCATCTGAAAGTAGAAACTCGCCCGATTACAACTGTATGTGTATTTTTCCCTAGGCCTTTGTAGTTATTGATTTCGGGTATCAGACTTGCGAAAATTTTGATGGTTTCTCAACCATTCCTTAACTTCAAACTCCCACATTTCGCGAACGAATTGACGAACTCGAGAATTTCCTGATGCATCTGGAAGCAGAAACTCGCCCGATTACAACGGTATGTGTATTTTTCCCCTAGGCCATTGTGGTTATTGGTTTCGAGTATCAGACTTGCGAATATTTTGATGGTTTCTCAACCATTCCTTAACTTCAAACTCCCATATCTCGCGAACGGATTGACGAACTCGAGAAATTCCTCTTCCATCTGAAAGTAGAAACTCGCCCGATTACAACGGTTTGTGTATTTTTCCCTAGGCCTTTGTAGTTATTGATTTCGGGTATCAGACTTGCGAAAATTTTGATGGTTTCTCAACCACTCCTTAACTTCAAACTCCCATATCTCGCGAACGAATTGACGAACTCGAGAGATTCCTGTTCCATCTGAAAGTAGAAACTCGCCCGATTACAACGGTGGGTGTATTTTTCCGTAGGCCTTTGTAGTTATTGATTTCGGGTATCAGACTTTCGAAAATCTTGATGGTTTCTCAACCATTCCTTAACTTCAAACTCCCATATCTCGCGAACGAAATGACGAACTCGAGAAATTCCTATTGCATCTGAAAGCAGAAACTCGCCCGATTACAACGGTATGTGTATTTTACCCCTAGGCCATTGTGGTTATTGGTTTCGAGTATCAGACTTGCGAAAATTTTGATGGTTGCTCAACCATTCCTTAACTACAAACTCCCATATCACGCGAACGGATTGACGAAATCGAGAAATTCCTGTTGCATCTGAAATTAGAAACTCGCCCGATTACAACGGTATGTGTATTTTTCCCTAGGCCTTTGTAGTTATTGATGTCGGGTATCAGACTTGCGAAAATTTTGATGGTTTCTCAACCATTCTTTAACTTCAAACTCCCATATCTCGCGAACGGATTGACGATCTCGGGAAATTCCAATTGCATCTGAAAGCAGAAACTCGGCCGATTACAACGGCGTGTGTATTTTTGCCCTAGGCCATAGTAGTTATTGGATTCGAGTATCAGACTTGCGAAAATTTTGATGGTTTCTCAACCATTCCTTAACTTCAAACTCCCATATCTCGCGAACGGATTGACGAACTCGAGAATTTCCTGATGCATCTGAAAGCAGAAACTCGCCCGATTACAACGGTATGTGTATTTTACCCCTAGGCCATTGTGGTTATTGGTTTCGAATATCAGACTTGCGAAAATTTTGATGGTTTCTCAACCATTCCTTAACTTCAAACTCCCATATCTCGCGAACGGATTGACGATCTCGGGAAATTCCAATTGCATCTGAAAGCAGAAACTCGCCCGATTACAACGGCGTGTGTATTTTTGCCCTAGGCCATAGTAGTTATTGGATTCGAGTATCAGACTTGCGAAAATTTTGATGGTTTCTCAACCATTCCTTAACTTCAAACTCCCATATCTCGCGAACGGATTGACGAACTCGAGAGATTCCTGTTCCATCTGAAAGTAGAAACTCGCCCGATTACAACGGTGTGTGTATTTTTCCCTAGGCCTTTGTAGTTATTGATTTCGGGTATCAGACTTGCGAAAATTTTGATGGTTTCTCAACCGTTCCTTAAGTTCAAACTCCCATATCTCGCGAACGAAATGACGAACTCGAGAATTTCCTGATGCATCTGAAAGCAGAAACTCGCCCAATTACAACGGTATGTGTATTTTTCCCCTAGGCCATTGTGGTTATTGGTTTCGAGTATCAGAATTGCGAAAATTTTGATGGTTTCTCAACCATTCCTTAACTTCAAACTCCCATATCTCGCGAACGGATTGACGAACTTGAGTAATACCTGTTGCAACTGAAAGTGGAAACTCGACCCATTACAATGGTGTGTGTACTTTTCCCCTAGGCCATTCCAGTTATTGGTTTCGAGTTTCATACCAGCGAAAATTTTGATGGTTTCTCAACCATTCCTTAACTTCAAACTCCCATATCTCGCGAACGGATTGACGAAATCGAGAAATTCCTGTTGCATCTGAAATTAGAAACTCGCCCGATTACAATGGTGTGTGTTTTTTTTCCCCTAGGCCATTGTAGTTATTGGATTCGGGTATCAGACTTGCGAAAATTTTGATGGTTTCTCAACCATTCCTTAACTTCAAACTCCCTTATCTCGCGAACGGATAGACGATCTCGTGAAATTCCAGTTGCATCTGAAAGCAGAAACTCGCCCGATTACAACGGTGTGTGTATTTTTGCCCTACGATGTATCCGTTATTGGATTCGAGTATCAGACTTGCGAAAATTTTGATGGTTTCTCAACCATTCCTTAACTTCAAACTCCCATATCTCGCGAACGGATTGACGAACTCGGGAAATTCCTGTTCCATCTGAAAGTAGAAACTCGCCCGATTACAACGGTATGTGTATTTTTCCCTAGGCCTTTGTAGTTATTGATTTCGGGTATCAGACTTGCGAAAATTTTGATGGTTTCTCAACCATTCCTTAACTTCAAACTCCCATATCTCGCGAACGAAATGACGAACTCGAGAAATTCCTATTGCATCTGAAAGCAGAAACTCGCCCGATTACAACGGTATGTGTATTTTACCCCTAGGCCATTGTGGTTATTGGTTTCGAGTATCAGACTTGCGAAAATTTTGATGGTTGCTCAACCATTCCTTAACTACAAACTCCCATATCACGCGAACGGATTGACGAAATCGAGAAATTCCTGTTGCATCTGAAATTAGAAACTCGCCCGATTACAACGGTATGTGTATTTTTCCCTAGGCCTTTGTAGTTATTGATTTCGGGTATCAGACTTGCGAAAATTTTGATGGTTTCTCAACCATTCTTTAACTTCAAACTCCCATATCTCGCGAACGGATTGACGATCTCGGGAAATTCCAATTGCATCTGAAAGCAGAAACTCGGCCGATTACAACGGCGTGTGTATTTTTGCCCTAGGCCATAGTAGTTATTGGATTCGAGTATCAGACTTGCGAATATTTTGATGGTTTCTCAACCATTCCTTAACTTCAAACTCCCATATCTCGCGAACGGATTGACGAACTCGAGAAATTCCTCTTCCATCTGAAAGTAGAAACTCGCCCGATTACAACGGTGGGTGTATTTTTCCGTAGGCCTTTGTAGTTATTGATTTCGGGTATCAGACTTGCGAAAATCTTGATGGTTTCTCAACCATTCCTTAACTTCAAACTCCCATATCTCGCGAACGAAATGACGAACTCGAGAAATTCCTATTGCATCTGAAAGCAGAAACTCGCCCGATTACAACGGTATGTGTATTTTACCCCTAGGCCATTGTGGTTATTGGTTTCGAGTATCAGACTTGCGAAAATTTTGATGGTTGCTCAACCATTCCTTAACTACAAACTCCCATATCACGCGAACGGATTGACGAAATCGAGAAATTCCTGTTGCATCTGAAATTAGAAACTCGCCCGATTACAACGGTATGTGTATTTTTCCCTAGGCCTTTGTAGTTATTGATGTCGGGTATCAGACTTGCGAAAATTTTGATGGTTTCTCAACCATTCTTTAACTTCAAACTCCCATATCTCGCGAACGGATTGACGATCTCGGGAAATTCCAATTGCATCTGAAAGCAGAAACTCGGCCGATTACAACGGCGTGTGTATTTTTGCCCTAGGCCATAGTAGTTATTGGATTCGAGTATCAGACTTGCGAAAATTTTGATGGTTTCTCAACCATTCCTTAACTTCAAACTCCCATATCTCGCGAACGGATTGACGAACTCGAGAATTTCCTGATGCATCTGAAAGCAGAAACTCGCCCGATTACAACGGTATGTGTATTTTACCCCTAGGCCATTGTGGTTATTGGTTTCGAATATCAGACTTGCGAAAATTTTGATGGTTTCTCAACCATTCCTTAACTTCAAACTCCCATATCTCGCGAACGGATTGACGATCTCGGGAAATTCCAATTGCATCTGAAAGCAGAAACTCGCCCGATTACAACGGCGTGTGTATTTTTGCCCTAGGCCATAGTAGTTATTGGATTCGAGTATCAGACTTGCGAAAATTTTGATGGTTTCTCAACCATTCCTTAACTTCAAACTCCCATATCTCGCGAACGGATTGACGAACTCGAGAGATTCCTGTTCCATCTGAAAGTAGAAACTCGCCCGATTACAACGGTGTGTGTATTTTTCCCTAGGCCTTTGTAGTTATTGATTTCGGGTATCAGACTTGCGAAAATTTTGATGGTTTCTCAACCGTTCCTTAAGTTCAAACTCCCATATCTCGCGAACGAAATGACGAACTCGAGAATTTCCTGATGCATCTGAAAGCAGAAACTCGCCCAATTACAACGGTATGTGTATTTTTCCCCTAGGCCATTGTGGTTATTGGTTTCGAGTATCAGAATTGCGAAAATTTTGATGGTTTCTCAACCATTCCTTAACTTCAAACTCCCATATCTCGCGAACGGATTGACGAACTTGAGTAATACCTGTTGCAACTGAAAGTGGAAACTCGACCCATTACAATGGTGTGTGTACTTTTCCCCTAGGCCATTCCAGTTATTGGTTTCGAGTTTCATACCAGCGAAAATTTTGATGGTTTCTCAACCATTCCTTAACTTCAAACTCCCATATCTCGCGAACGGATTGACGAAATCGAGAAATTCCTGTTGCATCTGAAATTAGAAACTCGCCCGATTACAATGGTGTGTGTTTTTTTTCCCCTAGGCCATTGTAGTTATTGGATTCGGGTATCAGACTTGCGAAAATTTTGATGGTTTCTCAACCATTCCTTAACTTCAAACTCCCTTATCTCGCGAACGGATAGACGATCTCGTGAAATTCCAGTTGCATCTGAAAGCAGAAACTCGCCCGATTACAACGGTGTGTGTATTTTTGCCCTACGATGTATCCGTTATTGGATTCGAGTATCAGACTTGCGAAAATTTTGATGGTTTCTCAACCATTCCTTAACTTCAAACTCCCATATCTCGCGAACGGATTGACGAACTCGGGAAATTCCTGTTCCATCTGAAAGTAGAAACTCGCCCGATTACAACGGTATGTGTATTTTTCCCTAGGCCTTTGTAGTTATTGATTTCGGGTATCAGACTTGCGAAAATTTTGATGGTTTCTCAACCATTCCTTAACTTCAAACTCCCATATCTCGCGAACGAAATGACGAACTCGAGAAATTCCTATTGCATCTGAAAGCAGAAACTCGCCCGATTACAACGGTATGTGTATTTTACCCCTAGGCCATTGTGGTTATTGGTTTCGAGTATCAGACTTGCGAAAATTTTGATGGTTGCTCAACCATTCCTTAACTACAAACTCCCATATCACGCGAACGGATTGACGAAATCGAGAAATTCCTGTTGCATCTGAAATTAGAAACTCGCCCGATTACAACGGTATGTGTATTTTTCCCTAGGCCTTTGTAGTTATTGATTTCGGGTATCAGACTTGCGAAAATTTTGATGGTTTCTCAACCATTCTTTAACTTCAAACTCCCATATCTCGCGAACGGATTGACGATCTCGGGAAATTCCAATTGCATCTGAAAGCAGAAACTCGGCCGATTACAACGGCGTGTGTATTTTTGCCCTAGGCCATAGTAGTTATTGGATTCGAGTATCAGACTTGCGAATATTTTGATGGTTTCTCAACCATTCCTTAACTTCAAACTCCCATATCTCGCGAACGGATTGACGAACTCGAGAAATTCCTCTTCCATCTGAAAGTAGAAACTCGCCCGATTACAACTGTATGTGTATTTTTCCCTAGGCCTTTGTAGTTATTGATTTCGGGTATCAGACTTGCGAAAATTTTGATGGTTTCTCAACCATTCCTTAACTTCAAACTCCCACATTTCGCGAACGAATTGACGAACTCGAGAATTTCCTTATGCATCTGGAAGCAGAAACTCGCCCGATTACAACGGTATGTGTATTTTTCCCCTAGGCCATTGTGGTTATTGGTTTCGAGTATCAGACTTGCGAATATTTTGATGGTTTCTCAACCATTCCTTAATTTCAAACTCCCACATCTCGCGAACGAATTGACGAACTCGAGAATTTCCTGATGCATCTGGAAGCAGAAACTCGCCCGATTACAACGGTATGTGTATTTTTCCCCTAGGCCATTGTGGTTATTGGTTTCGAGTATCAGACTTGCGAATATTTTGATGGTTTCTCAACCATTCCTTAACTTCAAACTCCCATATCTCGCGAACGGATTGACGAACTCGAGAAATTCCTCTTCCATCTGAAAGTAGAAACTCGCCCGATTACAACTGTATGTGTATTTTTCCCTAGGCCTTTGTAGTTATTGATTTCGGGTATCAGACTTGCGAAAATTTTGATGGTTTCTCAACCATTCCTTAACTTCAAACTCCCACATTTCGCGAACGAATTGACGAACTCGAGAATTTCCTGATGCATCTGGAAGCAGAAACTCGCCCGATTACAACGGTATGTGTATTTTTCCCCTAGGCCATTGTGGTTATTGGTTTCGAGTATCAGACTTGCGAATATTTTGATGGTTTCTCAACCATTCCTTAACTTCAAACTCCCATATCTCGCGAACGGATTGACGAACTCGAGAAATTCCTCTTCCATCTGAAAGTAGAAACTCGCCCGATTACAACGGTTTGTGTATTTTTCCCTAGGCCTTTGTAGTTATTGATTTCGGGTATCAGACTTGCGAAAATTTTGATGGTTTCTCAACCACTCCTTAACTTCAAACTCCCATATCTCGCGAACGAATTGACGAACTCGAGAGATTCCTGTTCCATCTGAAAGTAGAAACTCGCCCGATTACAACGGTGGGTGTATTTTTCCGTAGGCCTTTGTAGTTATTGATTTCGGGTATCAGACTTGCGAAAATCTTGATGGTTTCTCAACCATTCCTTAACTTCAAACTCCCATATCTCGCGAACGAAATGACGAACTCGAGAAATTCCTATTGCATCTGAAAGCAGAAACTCGCCCGATTACAACGGTATGTGTATTTTACCCCTAGGCCATTGTGGTTATTGGTTTCGAGTATCAGACTTGCGAAAATTTTGATGGTTGCTCAACCATTCCTTAACTACAAACTCCCATATCACGCGAACGGATTGACGAAATCGAGAAATTCCTGTTGCATCTGAAATTAGAAACTCGCCCGATTACAACGGTATGTGTATTTTTCCCTAGGCCTTTGTAGTTATTGATTTCGGGTATCAGACTTGCGAAAATTTTGATGGTTTCTCAACCATTCTTTAACTTCAAACTCCCATATCTCGCGAACGGATTGACGATCTCGGGAAATTCCAATTGCATCTGAAAGCAGAAACTCGGCCGATTACAACGGCGTGTGTATTTTTGCCCTAGGCCATAGTAGTTATTGGATTCGAGTATCAGACTTGCGAAAATTTTGATGGTTTCTCAACCATTCCTTAACTTCAAACTCCCATATCTCGCGAACGGATTGACGAACTCGAGAATTTCCTGATGCATCTGAAAGCAGAAACTCGCCCGATTACAACGGTATGTGTATTTTACTCCAAGGCCATTGTGGTTATTGGTTTCGAATATCAGACTTGCGAAAATTTTGATGGTTTCTCAACCATTCCTTAACTTCAAACTCCCATATCTCGCGAACGGATTGACGATCTCGGGAAATTCCAATTGCATCTGAAAGCAGAAACTCGCCCGATTACAACGGCGTGTGTATTTTTGCCCTAGGCCATAGTAGTTATTGGATTCGAGTATCAGACTTGCGAAAATTTTGATGGTTTCTCAACCATTCCTTAACTTCAAACTCCCATATCTCGCGAACGGATTGACGAACTCGAGAGATTCCTGTTCCATCTGAAAGTAGAAACTCGCCCGATTACAACGGTGTGTGTATTTTTCCCTAGGCCTTTGTAGTTATTGATTTCGGGTATCAGACTTGCGAAAATTTTGATGGTTTCTCAACCGTTCCTTAAGTTCAAACTCCCATATCTCGCGAACGAAATGACGAACTCGAGAATTTCCTGATGCATCTGAAAGCAGAAACTCGCCCAATTACAACGGTATGTGTATTTTTCCCCTAGGCCATTGTGGTTATTGGTTTCGAGTATCAGAATTGCGAAAATTTTGATGGTTTCTCAACCATTCCTTAACTTCAAACTCCCATATCTCGCGAACGGATTGACGAACTTGAGTAATACCTGTTGCAACTGAAAGTGGAAACTCGACCCATTACAATGGTGTGTGTACTTTTCCCCTAGGCCATTCCAGTTATTGGTTTCGAGTTTCATACCAGCGAAAATTTTGATGGTTTCTCAACCATTCCTTAAATTCAAACTCCCATATCTCGCGAACGGATTGACGAACTCGAGAAATTCCTATTGCATCTGAAATTAGAAACTCGCCCGATTACAATGGTGTGTGTTTCTTTTCCCCTAAGCCATTGTAGTTATTGGATTCGGGTATCAGACTTGCGAAAATTTTGATGGTTTCTCAACCATTCCTTAACTTCAAACTCCCTTATCTCGCGAACGGATAGACGATCTCGTGAAATTCCAGTTGCATCTGAAAGCAGAAACTCGCCCGATTACAACGGTGTGTGTATTTTTGCCCTACGATGTAGCCGTTATTGGATTCGAGTATCAGACTTGCGAAAATTTTGATGGTTTCTCAACCATTCCTTAACTTCAAACTCCCATATCTCGCGAACGGATTGACGAACTCGGGAAATTCCTGTTCCATCTGAAAGTAGAAACTCGCCCGATTACAACGGTATGTGTATTTTTCCCTAGGCCTTTGTAGTTATTGATTTCGGGTATCAGACTTGCGAAAATTTGGATGGTTTCTCAACCATTCCTTAACTTCAAACTCCCATATCTCGCGAACGGATTGACGATCTCGGGAAATTCCAATTGCATCTGAAAGCAGAAACTCGCCCGATTACAACGGCGTGTGTATTTTTGCCCTAGGCCATAGTAGTTATTGAATTCGAGTATCAGACTTTCGAAAATTTTGATGGTTTCTCAACCATTCCTTAACTTCAAACTCCCATATCTCGCGAACGGATTGACGATCTCGGGAAATTCCAATTGCATCTGAAAGCAGAAACTCGCCCGATTACAACGGCGTGTGTATTTTTGCCCTAGGCCATAGTAGTTATTGGATTCGAGTATCAGACTTGCGAAAATTTTGATGGTTTCTCAACCATTCCTTAACTTCAAACTCCCATATCTCGCGAACGGATTGACGAACTCGAGAATTTCCTGATGCATCTGAAAGCAGAAACTCGCCCGATTACAACGGTATGTGTATTTTACCCCTAGGCCATTGTGGTTATTGGTTTCGAATATCTGACTTGCGAAAGTTTTGATGGTTTCTCAACCATTCCTTAACTTCAAAATCCCATATCTCGCGAACGGATTGACGAACTCGAGAAATTCCTGTTGCATCTGAAATTAGAAACTCGCCCGATTACAATGGTGTGTGTTTCTTTTCCCCTAGGCCATTGTAGTTATTGGATTCGGGTATCAGACTTGCGAAAATTTTGATGGTTTCTCAACCATTCCTTAACTTCAAACTCCCATATCTCGCGAACGGATTGACGATCTCGGGAAATTCCAATTGCATCTGAAAGCAGAAACTCGCCCGATTACAAAGGCGTGTGTATTTTTGCCCTAGGCCATAGTAGTTATTGGATTCGAGTATCAGACTTGCGAAAATTTTGATGGTTTCTCAACCATTCCTTAACTTCAAACTCCCATATCTCGCGAACGGATTGACGAACTCGAGAGATTCCTGTTCCATCTGAAAGTAGAATCTCGCCCGATTACAACAGTGTGTGTATTTTTCCCTAGGCCTTTGTAGTTATTGATTTCGGGTATCAGACTTGCGAAAATTTTGATGGTTTCTCAACCGTTCCTTAAATTCAAACTCCCATATCTCGCGAACGAAATGACGAACTCGAGAATTTCCTGATGCATCTGAAAGCAGAAACTCGCCCAATTACAACGGTATGTGTATTTTTCCCCTAGGCCATTGTGGTTATTGGTTTCGAGTATCAGAATTGCGAAAATTTTGATGGTTTCTCAACCATTCCTTAACTTCAAACTCCCATATCTCGCGAACGGATTGACGAACTTGAGTAATACCTGTTGCATCTGAAAGTGGAAACTCGACCCATTACAATGGTGTGTGTACTTTTCCCCTAGGCCATTCCAGTTATTGGTTTCGAGTTTCATACCAGCGAAAATTTTGATGGTTTCTCAACCATTCCTTAAATTCAAACTCCCATATCTCGCGAACGGATTGACGAACTCGAGAAATTCCTCTTCCATGTGAAAGTAGAAACTCGCCCGATTACAACGGTATGTGTATTTTTCCCTAGGCCTTTGTAGTTATTGATTTCGGGTGTCAGACTTGCGAAAATTTTGATGGTTTCTCAACCATTCCTTAACTTCAAACTCCCATATCTCGCGAACGAATTGTCGAACTCGAGAATTTCCTGTTCCATCTGAAAGTAGAAACTCGCCCGATTACAACGGGATGTGTATTTTTCCCTAGGCCTTTGTAGTTATTGGTTTCGAGTATCAGACTTGCGAATATTTTGATGGTTTCTCAACCATTCCTTAACTTCAAACTCCCATATCTCGCGAACGGATTGAGGAACTCGAGAAATTCCTGTTCCATCTGAAAGTAGAAACTCGCCTGATTACAACGGTATGTGTATTTTTCCCTAGGCCTTTGTAGTTATTGATTTCGGGTATCAGACTTGCGAAAATTTTGATGGTTTCTCAACCATTCCTTAACTTCAAACTCCCACATCTCGCGAACGAATTGACGAACTCGAGAATTTCCTGAGCATCTGGAAGCAGAAACTCGCCCGATTACAACGGTATGTGTATTTTTCCCCTAGGCCATTGTGGTTATTGGTTTCGAGTATCAGACTTGCGAAAATTTTGATGGTTTCTCAACCATTCCTTAACTTCAAACTCCCATATCTCGCGAACGGATTGACGAACTCGAGAAATTCCTGTTGCATCTGAAATTAGAAACTCGCCCGATTACAATGGTGTGTGTTTTTTTCCCCTAGGCCATTGTAGTTATTGGTTTCGGGTATCAGACTTGCGAAAATTTTGATGGTTTCTCAACCATTCCTTAACTTCAAACTCCCATATCTCGCGAACGGATTGACGATCTCGGGAAATTCCAATTGCATCTGAAAGCAGAAACTCGCCCGATTACAACGGTGTGTTTATCTTTGCCCTAGGCCATAGTAGTTATTGGATTCGAGTATCAGACTGGCGAAAATTTTGATGGTTTCTCAACCATTCCTTAACTTCAAACTCGCATATCTCGCGAACGGATTGACGAACTCGAGAAATTCCTGTTCCATCTGAAAGTAGAAACTCGCCCGATTACAACGGTATGTGTATTTTTCCCTAGGCCTTTGTAGTTATTGATTTCGGGTATCAGACTTGCGAAAATTTTGGTGGTGTCTCAACCATTCCTTAACTTCGAACTCCCATATCTCGCGAACGAAATGGCGAACTCGAGAATTTCCTGATGCATCTGAAAGCAGAAACTCGCCCAATTACAACGGTATGTGTATTTTTCCCCTAGGCCATTGTGGTTATTGGTTTCGAGTATCAGAATTGCGAAAATTTTGATGGTTTCTCAACCATTCCTTAACTTCAAACTCCCATATCTCGCGAACGGATTGACGAACTTGAGTAATACCTGTTGCATCTGAAAGTGGAAACTCGACCCATTACAATGGTGTGTGTACTTTTCCCCTAGGCCATTCCAGTTATTGGTTTCGAGTTTCATACCAGCGAAAATTTTGATGGTTTCTCAACCATTCCTTAAATTCAAACTCCCATATCTCGCGAACGGATTGACGAACTCGAGAAATTCCTATTGCATCTGAAATTAGAAACTCGCCCGATTACAACGGTATGTGTATTTTTCCCTAGGCCTTTGTAGTTATTGATTTCGGGTATCAGACTTGCGAAAATTTTGATGGTTTCTCAACCATTCCTTAACTTCAAACTCCCATATCTCGCGAACGGATTGACGATCTCGGGAAATTCCAATTGCATCTGAAAGCAGAAACTCGCCCGATTACAACGGCGTGTGTATTTTTGCCCTAGGCCATAGTAGTTATTGAATTCGAGTATCAGACTTGCGAAAATTTTGATGGTTTCTCAACCATTCCTTAACTTCAAACTCCCATATCTCGCGAACGGATTGACGATCTCGGGAAATTCCAATTGCATCTGAAAGCAGAAACTCGCCCGATTACAACGGCGTGTGTATTTTTGCCCTAGGCCATAGTAGTTATTGGATTCGAGTATCAGACTTGCGAAAATTTTGATGGTTTCTCAACCATTCCTTAACTTCAAACTCCCATATCTCGCGAACGGATTGACGAACTCGAGAATTTCCTGATGCATCTGAAAGCAGAAACTCGCCCGATTACAACGGTATGTGTATTTTACCCCTAGGCCATTGTGGTTATTGGTTTCGAATATCAGACTTGCGAAAGTTTTGATGGTTTCTCAACCATTCCTTAACTTCAAAATCCCATATCTCGCGAACGGATTGACGAACTCGAGAAATTCCTGTTGCATCTGAAATTAGAAACTCGCCCGATTACAATGGTGTGTGTTTTTTTTCCCCTAGGCCATTGTAGTTATTGGATTCGGGTATCAGACTTGCGAAAATTTTGATGGTTTCTCAACCATTCCTTAACTTCAAACTCCCATATCTCGCGAACGGATTGACGATCTCGGGAAATTCCAATTGCATCTGAAAGCAGAAACTCGCCCGATTACAACGGCGTGTGTATTTTTGCCCTAGGCCATAGTAGTTATTGGATTCGAGTATCAGACTTGCGAAAATTTTGATGGTTTCTCAACCATTCCTTAACTTCAAACTCCCATATCTCGCGAACGGATTGACGAACTCGAGAGATTCCTGTTCCATCTGAAAGTAGAAACTCGCCCGATTACAACAGTGTGTGTATTTTTCCCTAGGCCTTTGTAGTTATTGATTTCGGGTATCAGACTTGCGAAAATTTTGATGGTTTCTCAACCGTTCCTTAAATTCAAACTCCCATATCTCGCGAACGAAATGACGAACTCGAGAATTTCCTGATGCATCTGAAAGCAGAAACTCGCCCAATTACAACGGTATGTGTATTTTTCCCCTAGGCCATTGTGGTTATTGGTTTCGAGTATCAGAATTGCGAAAATTTTGATGGTTTCTCAACCATTCCTTAACTTCAAACTCCCATATCTCGCGAACGGATTGACGAACTTGAGTAATACCTGTTGCATCTGAAAGTGGAAACTCGACCCATTACAATGGTGTGTGTACTTTTCCCCTAGGCCATTCCAGTTATTGGTTTCGAGTTTCATACCAGCGAAAATTTTGATGGTTTCTCAACCATTCCTTAAATTCAAACTCCCATATCTCGCGAACGGATTGACGAACTCGAGAAATTCCTCTTCCATGTGAAAGTAGAAACTCGCCCGATTACAACGGTATGTGTATTTTTCCCTAGGCCTTTGTAGTTATTGATTTCGGGTGTCAGACTTGCGAAAATTTTGATGGTTTCTCAACCATTCCTTAACTTCAAACTCCCATATCTCGCGAACGAATTGTCGAACTCGAGAATTTCCTGTTCCATCTGAAAGTAGAAACTCGCCCGATTACAACGGTATGTGTATTTTTCCCTAGGCCTTTGTAGTTATTGGTTTCGAGTATCAGACTTGCGAATATTTTGATGGTTTCTCAACCATTCCTTAACTTCAAACTCCCATATCTCGCGAACGGATTGAGGAACTCGAGAAATTCCTGTTCCATCTGAAAGTAGAAACTCGCCTGATTACAACGGTATGTGTATTTTTCCCTAGGCCTTTGTAGTTATTGATTTCGGGTATCAGACTTGCGAAAATTTTGATGGTTTCTCAACCATTCCTTAACTTCAAACTCCCACATCTCGCGAACGAATTGACGAACTCGAGAATTTCCTGAGCATCTGGAAGCAGAAACTCGCCCGATTACAACGGTATGTGTATTTTTCCCCTAGGCCATTGTGGTTATTGGTTTCGAGTATCAGACTTGCGAAAATTTTGATGGTTTCTCAACCATTCCTTAACTTCAAACTCCCATATCTCGCGAACGGATTGACGAACTCGAGAAATTCCTGTTGCATCTGAAATTAGAAACTCGCCCGATTACAATGGTGTGTGTTTTTTTCCCCTAGGCCATTGTAGTTATTGGTTTCGGGTATCAGACTTGCGAAAATTTTGATGGTTTCTCAACCATTCCTTAACTTCAAACTCCCATATCTCGCGAACGGATTGACGATCTCGGGAAATTCCAATTGCATCTGAAAGCAGAAACTCGCCCGATTACAACGGTGTGTGTATCTTTGCACTAGGCCATAGTAGTTATTGGATTCGAGTATCAGACTGGCGAAAATTTTGATGGTTTCTCAACCATTCCTTAACTTCAAACTCGCATATCTCGCGAACGGATTGACGAACTCGAGAAATTCCTGTTCCATCTGAAAGTAGAAACTCGCCCGATTACAACGGTATGTGTATTTTTCCCTAGGCCTTTGTAGTTATTGATTTCGGGTATCAGACTTGCGAAAATTTTGGTGGTGTCTCAACCATTCCTTAACTTCGAACTCCCATATCTCGCGAACGAAATGACGAACTCGAGAATTTCCTGATGCATCTGAAAGCAGAAACTCGCCCAATTACAACGGTATGTGTATTTTTCCCCTAGGCCATTGTGGTTATTGGTTTCGAGTATCAGAATTGCGAAAATTTTGATGGTTTCTCAACCATTCCTTAACTTCAAACTCCCATATCTCGCGAACGGATTGACGAACTTGAGTAATACCTGTTGCATCTGAAAGTGGAAACTCGACCCATTACAATGGTGTGTGTACTTTTCCCCTAGGCCATTCCAGTTATTGGTTTCGAGTTTCATACCAGCGAAAATTTTGATGGTTTCTCAACCATTCCTTAAATTCAAACTCCCATATCTCGCGAACGGATTGACGAACTCGAGAAATTCCTATTGCATCTGAAATTAGAAACTCGCCCGATTACAATGGTGTGTGTTTCTTTTCCCCTAAGCCATTGTAGTTATTGGATTCGGGTATCAGACTTGCGAAAATTTTGATGGTTTCTCAACCATTCCTTAACTTCAAACTCCCTTATCTCGCGAACGGATAGACGATCTCGGGAAATTCCAGTTGCATCTGAAAGCAGAAACTCGCCCGATTACAACGGTGTGTGTATTTTTGCCCTACGCCGTAGCCGTTATTGGATTCGAGTATCAGACTTGCGAAAATTTTGATGGTTTCTCAACCATTCCTTAACTTCAAACTCCCATATCTCGTGAACGGATTGACGAACTCGGGAAATTCCTGTTCCATCTGAAAGTAGAAACTCGCCCGATTACAACGGTATGTGTATTTTTCCCTAGGCCTTTGTAGTTATTGATTTCGGGTATCAGACTTGCGAAAATTTTGATGGTTTCTCAACCATTCCTTAACTTCAAACTCCCATATCTCGCGAACGGATTGACGATCTCGGGAAATTCCAATTGCATCTGAAAGCAGAAACTCGCCCGATTACAACGGCGTGTGTATTTTTGCCCTAGGCCATAGTAGTTATTGAATTCGAGTATCAGACTTGCGAAAATTTTGATGGTTTCTCAACCATTCCTTAACTTCAAACTCCCATATCTCGCGAACGGATTGACGATCTCGGGAAATTCCAATTGCATCTGAAAGCAGAAACTCGCCCGATTACAACGGCGTGTGTATTTTTGCCCTAGGCCATAGTAGTTATTGGATTCGAGTATCAGACTTGCGAAAATTTTGATGGTTTCTCAACCATTCCTTAACTTCAAACTCCCATATCTCGCGAACGGATTGACGAACTCGAGAATTTCCTGATGCATCTGAAAGCAGAAACTCGCCCGATTACAACGGTATGTGTATTTTAACCCTAGGCCATTGTGGTTATTGGTTTCGAATATCAGACTTGCGAAAGATTTGATGGTTTCTCAACCATTCCTTAACTTCAAAATCCCATATCTCGCGAACGGATTGACGAACTCGAGAAATTCCTGTTGCATCTGAAATTAGAAACTCGCCCGATTACAATGGTGTGTGTTTTTTTTCCCCTAGGCCATTGTAGTTATTGGATTCGGGTATCAGACTTGCGAAAATTTTGATGGTTTCTCAACCATTCCTTAACTTCAAACTCCCATATCTCGCGAACGGATTGACGATCTCGGGAAATTCCAATTGCATCTGAAAGCAGAAACTCGCCCGATTACAACGGCGTGTGTATTTTTGCCCTAGGCCATAGTAGTTATTGGATTCGAGTATCAGACTTGCGAAAATTTTGATGGTTTCTCAACCATTCCTTAACTTCAAACTCCCATATCTCGCGAACGGATTGACGAACTCGAGAGATTCCTGTTCCATCTGAAAGTAGAAACTCGCCCGATTACAACAGTGTGTGTATTTTTCCCTAGGCCTTTGTAGTTATTGATTTCGGGTATCAGACTTGCGAAAATTTTGATGGTTTCTCAACCGTTCCTTAAATTCAAACTCCCATATCTCGCGAACGAAATGACGAACTCGAGAATTTCCTGATGCATCTGAAAGCAGAAACTCGCCCAATTACAACGGTATGTGTAT
This sequence comes from Ptiloglossa arizonensis, assembly GCF_051014685.1. NCBI lineage: Eukaryota > Metazoa > Arthropoda > Insecta > Hymenoptera > Colletidae > Ptiloglossa > Ptiloglossa arizonensis. The sequence continues at coordinate 436,620 of NW_027478782.1, read as the reverse complement.
TTTTCCCCTAGGCCATTGTGGTTATTGGTTTCGAGTATCAGAATTGCGAAAATTTTGATGGTTTCTCAACCATTCCTTAACTTCAAACTCCCATATCTCGCGAACGGATTGACGAACTTGAGTAATACCTGTTGCATCTGAAAGTGGAAACTCGACCCATTACAATGGTGTGTGTACTTTTCCCCTAGGCCATTCCAGTTATTGGTTTCGAGTTTCATACCAGCGAAAATTTTGATGGTTTCTCAACCATTCCTTAAATTCAAACTCCCATATCTCGCGAACGGATTGACGAACTCGAGAAATTCCTCTTCCATGTGAAAGTAGAAACTCGCCCGATTACAACGGTATGTGTATTTTTCCCTAGGCCTTTGTAGTTATTGATTTCGGGTGTCAGACTTGCGAAAATTTTGATGGTTTCTCAACCATTCCTTAACTTCAAACTCCCATATCTCGCGAACGAATTGTCGAACTCGAGAATTTCCTGATGCATCTGAAAGCAGACACTCGCCCGATTACAACGGTGTGTGTATTTTTGCCCTAGGCTACTGTGGTTATTGGTTTCGAGTATCAGACTTGCGAATATTTTGATAGTTTCTCAACCATTCCTTAACTTCAAACTCCCATATCTCGCGAACGGATTGAGGAACTCGAGAAATTCCTGTTCCATCTGAAAGTAGAAACTCGCCTGATTACAACGGTATGTGTATTTTTCCCTAGGCCTTTGTAGTTATTGATTTCGGGTATCAGACTTGCGAAAATTTTGATGGTTTCTCAACCATTCCTTAACTTCAAACTCCCACATCTCGCGAACGAATTGACGAACTCGAGAATTTCCTGAGCATCTGGAAGCAGAAACTCGCCCGATTACAACGGTATGTGTATTTTTCCCCTAGGCCATTGTGGTTATTGGTTTCGAGTATCAGACTTGCGAAAATTTTGATGGTTTCTCAACCATTCCTTAACTTCAAAATCCCATATCTCGCGAACGGATTGACGAACTCGAGAAATTCCTGTTGCATCTGAAATTAGAAACTCGCCCGATTACAATGGTGTGTGTTTTTTTTCCCCTAGGCCATTGTAGTTATTGGATTCGGGTATCAGACTTGCGAAAATTTTGATGGTTTCTCAACCATTCCTTAACTTCAAACTCCCATATCTCGCGAACGGATTGACGATCTCGGGAAATTCCAATTGCATCTGAAAGCAGAAACTCGCCCGATTACAACGGCGTGTGTATTTTTGCCCTAGGCCATAGTAGTTATTGGATTCGAGTATCAGACTTGCGAAAATTTTGATGGTTTCTCAACCATTCCTTAACTTCAAACTCCCATATCTCGCGAACGGATTGACGAACTCGAGAGATTCCTGTTCCATCTGAAAGTAGAAACTCGCCCGATTACAACAGTGTGTGTATTTTTCCCTAGGCCTTTGTAGTTATTGATTTCGGGTATCAGACTTGCGAAAATTTTGATGGTTTCTCAACCGTTCCTTAAATTCAAACTCCCATATCTCGCGAACGAAATGACGAACTCGAGAATTTCCTGATGCATCTGAAAGCAGAAACTCGCCCAATTACAACGGTATGTGTATTTTTCCCCTAGGCCATTGTGGTTATTGGTTTCGGGTATCAGACTTGCGAAAATTTTGATGGTTTCTCAACCATTCCTTAACTTCAAACTCCCACATCTCGCGAACGAATTGACGAACTCGAGAATTTCCTGAGCATCTGGAAGCAGAAACTCGCCCGATTACAACGGTATGTGTATTTTTCCCCTAGGCCATTGTGGTTATTGGTTTCGAGTATCAGACTTGCGAAAATTTTGATGGTTTCTCAACCATTCCTTAACTTCAAACTCCCATATCTCGCGAACGGATTGACGAACTCGAGAAATTCCTGTTGCATCTGAAATTAGAAACTCGCCCGATTACAATGGTGTGTGTTTTTTTCCCCTAGGCCATTGTAGTTATTGGTTTCGGGTATCAGACTTGCGAAAATTTTGATGGTTTCTCAACCATTCCTTAACTTCAAACTCCCATATCTCGCGAACGGATTGACGATCTCGGGAAATTCCAATTGCATCTGAAAGCAGAAACTCGCCCGATTACAACGGTGTGTGTATCTTTGCACTAGGCCATAGTAGTTATTGGATTCGAGTATCAGAATGGCGAAAATTTTGATGGTTTCTCAACCATTCCTTAACTTCAAACTCGCATATCTCGCGAACGGATTGACGAACTCGAGAAATTGCTGTTCCATCTGAAAGTAGAAACTCGCCCGATTACAACGGTATGTGTATTTTTCCCTAGGCCTTTGTAGTTATTGATTTCGGGTATCAGACTTGCGAAAATTTTGGTGGTGTCTCAACCATTCCTTAACTTCGAACTCCCATATCTCGCGAACGAAATGACGAACTCGAGAATTTCCTGATGCATCTGAAAGCAGAAACTCGCCCAATTACAACGGTATGTGTATTTTTCCCCTAGGCCATTGTGGTTATTGGTTTCGAGTATCAGAATTGTGAAAATTTTGATGGTTTCTCAACCATTCCTTAACTTCAAACTCCCATATCTCGCGAACGGATTGACGAACTTGAGTAATACCTGTTGCATCTGAAAGTGGAAACTCGACCCATTACAATGGTGTGTGTACTTTTCCCCTAGGCCATTCCAGTTATTGGTTTCGAGTTTCATACCAGCGAAAATTTTGATGGTTTCTCAACCATTCCTTAAATTCAAACTCCCATATCTCGCGAACGGATTGACGAACTCGAGAAATTCCTATTGCATCTGAAATTAGAAACTCGCCCGATTACAATGGTGTGTGTTTCTTTTCCCCTAAGCCATTGTAGTTATTGGATTCGGGTATCAGACTTGCGAAAATTTTGATGGTTTCTCAACCATTCCTTAACTTCAAACTCCCTTATCTCGCGAACGGATAGACGATCTCGGGAAATTCCAGTTGCATCTGAAAGCAGAAACTCGCCCGATTACAACGGTGTGTGTATTTTTGCCCTGCGCCGTAGCCGTTATTGGATTCGAGTATCAGACTTGCGAAAATTTTGATGGTTTCTCAACCATTCCTTAACTTCAAACTCCCATATCTCGCGAACGGATTGACGAACTCGGGAAATTCCTGTTCCATCTGAAAGTAGAAACTCGCCCGATTACAACGGTATGTGTATTTTTCCCTAGGCCTTTGTAGTTATTGATTTCGGGTATCAGACTTTCGAAAATTTTGATGGTTTCTCAACCATTCCTTAACTTCAAACTCCCATATCTCGCGAACGGATTGACGATCTCGGGAAATTCCAATTGCATCTGAAAGCAGAAACTCGCCCGATTACAACGGCGTGTGTATTTTTGCCCTAGGCCATAGTAGTTATTGAATTCGAGTATCAGACTTGCGAAAATTTTGATGGTTTCTCAACCATTCCTTAACTTCAAACTCCCATATCTCGCGAACGGATTGACGATCTCGGGAAATTCCAATTGCATCTGAAAGCAGAAACTCGCCCGATTACAACGGCGTGTGTATTTTTGCCCTAGGCCATAGTAGTTATTGGATTCGAGTATCAGACTTGCGAAAATTTTGATGGTTTCTCAACCATTCCTTAACTTCAAACTCCCATATCTCGCGAACGGATTGACGAACTCGAGAATTTCCTGATGCATCTGAAAGCAGAAACTCGCCCGATTACAACGGTATGTGTATTTTAACCCTAGGCCATTGTGGTTATTGGTTTCGAATATCAGACTTGCGAAAGATTTGATGGTTTCTCAACCATTCCTTAACTTCAAAATCCCATATCTCGCGAACGGATTGACGAACTCGAGAAATTCCTGTTGCATCTGAAATTAGAAACTCGCCCGATTACAATGGTGTGTGTTTTTTTTCCCCTAGGCCATTGTAGTTATTGGATTCGGGTATCAGACTTGCGAAAATTTTGATGGTTTCTCAACCATTCCTTAACTTCAAACTCCCATATCTCGCGAACGGATTGACGATCTCGGGAAATTCCAATTGCATCTGAAAGCAGAAACTCGCCCGATTACAACGGCGTGTGTATTTTTGCCCTAGGCCATAGTAGTTATTGGATTCGAGTATCAGACTTGCGAAAATTTTGATGGTTTCTCAACCATTCCTTAACTTCAAACTCCCATATCTCGCGAACGGATTGACGAACTCGAGAGATTCCTGTTCCATCTGAAAGTAGAAACTCGCCCGATTACAACAGTGTGTGTATTTTTCCCTAGGCCTTTGTAGTTATTGATTTCGGGTATCAGACTTGCGAAAATTTTGATGGTTTCTCAACCGTTCCTTAAATTCAAACTCCCATATCTCGCGAACGAAATGACGAACTCGAGAATTTCCTGATGCATCTGAAAGCAGAAACTCGCCCAATTACAACGGTATGTGTATTTTTCCCCTAGGCCATTGTGGTTATTGGTTTCGAGTATCAGAATTGCGAAAATTTTGATGGTTTCTCAACCATTCCTTAACTTCAAACTCCCATATCTCGCGAACGGATTGACGAACTTGAGTAATACCTGTTGCATCTGAAAGTGGAAACTCGACCCATTACAATGGTGTGTGTACTTTTCCCCTAGGCCATTCCAGTTATTGGTTTCGAGTTTCATACCAGCGAAAATTTTGATGGTTTCTCAACCATTCCTTAAATTCAAACTCCCATATCTCGCGAACGGATTGACGAACTCGAGAAATTCCTCTTCCATGTGAAAGTAGAAACTCGCCCGATTACAACGGTATGTGTATTTTTCCCTAGGCCTTTGTAGTTATTGATTTCGGGTGTCAGACTTGCGAAAATTTTGATGGTTTCTCAACCATTCCTTAACTTCAAACTCCCATATCTCGCCAACGAATTGTCGAACTCGAGAATTTCCTGATGCATCTGAAAGCAGACACTCGCCCGATTACAACGGTGTGTGTATTTTTGCCCTAGGCTACTGTGGTTATTGGTTTCGAGTATCAGACTTGCGAATATTTTGATAGTTTCTCAACCATTCCTTAACTTCAAACTCCCATATCTCGCGAACGGATTGAGGAACTCGAGAAATTCCTGTTCCATCTGAAAGTAGAAACTCGCCTGATTACAACGGTATGTGTATTTTTCCCTAGGCCTTTGTAGTTATTGATTTCGGGTATCAGACTTGCGAAAATTTTGATGGTTTCTCAACCATTCCTTAACTTCAAACTCCCACATCTCGCGAACGAATTGACGAACTCGAGAATTTCCTGAGCATCTGGAAGCAGAAACTCGCCCGATTACAACGGTATGTGTATTTTTCCCCTAGGCCATTGTGGTTATTGGTTTCGAGTATCAGACTTGCGAAAATTTTGATGGTTTCTCAACCATTCCTTAACTTCAAAATCCCATATCTCGCGAACGGATTGACGAACTCGAGAAATTCCTGTTGCATCTGAAATTAGAAACTCGCCCGATTACAATGGTGTGTGTTTTTTTTCCCCTAGGCCATTGTAGTTATTGGATTCGGGTATCAGACTTGCGAAAATTTTGATGGTTTCTCAACCATTCCTTAACTTCAAACTCCCACATCTCGCGAACGAATTGACGAACTCGAGAATTTCCTGAGCATCTGGAAGCAGAAACTCGCCCGATTACAACGGTATGTGTATTTTTCCCCTAGGCCATTGTGGTTATTGGTTTCGAGTATCAGACTTGCGAAAATTTTGATGGTTTCTCAACCATTCCTTAAATTCAAACTCCCATATCTCGCGAACGGATTGACGAACTCGAGAAATTCCTGTTCCATCTGAAAGTAGAAACTCGCCCGATTACAACGGTATGTGTATTTTTCCCTAGGCCTTTGTAGTTATTGATTTCGGGTATCAGACTTGCGAAAATTTTGATGGTTTCTCAACCATTCCTTAACTTCAAACTCCCATATCTCGCGAACGGATTGACGAACTCGAGAAATTCCTGCTGCATCTGAAATTAGAAACTCGCCCGATTACAATGGTGTGTGTTTTTTTCCCCTAGGCCATTGTAGTTATTGGTTTCGGGTATCAGACTTGCGAAAATTTTGATGGTTTCTCAACCATTCCTTAACTTCAAACTCCCATATCTCGCGAACGGATTGACGATCTCGGGAAATTCCAATTGCATCTGAAAGCAGAAACTCGCCCGATTACAACGGTGTGTGTATCTTTGCCCTAGGCCATAGTAGTTATTGGATTCGAGTATCAGACTGGCGAAAATTTTGATGGTTTCTCAACCATTCTTTAACTTCAAACTCGCATATCTCGCGAACGGATTGACGAACTCGAGAAATTCCTGTTCCATCTGAAAGTAGAAACTCGCCCGATTACAACGGTATGTGTATTTTTCCCTAGGCCTTTGTAGTTATTGATTTCGGGTATCAGACTTGCGAAAATTTTGATGATTTCTCAACCATTCCTTAACTTCAAACTCCCATATCTCGCGAACGGATTGACGAACTCGAAAAATTCCTGTTGCATCTGAAAGCAGAAACTCGCCCGATTACAAGGGTATGTGTATTTTTGCCCTAGGCCATAGTAGTTATTGGTTTCGAGTATCAGACTTGCGAAAATTTTGATGGTTTCTCAAGCGTTCCTTAACTTCAAACTCCCATATCTCGCGAACGGATTGACGAACTGGAGAAATTCCTGTTGCATCTGAACGTAGAAAGTCGCCCGATTACAACGGTATGTGTATTTTTGCCCTACGTCATAGTAGTAATTGGTTTCGAGTATCAGACTCGCGAAAATTTTGATGGTTTTTCAACCATTCCTTAACTTCAAACTCCCATATCTCGCGAACGGATTGACGAAATCGAGAAATTCCTGTTGCATCTGAAAGCAGAAACTCGCCCGATTACAACGGTATGTGTATTTTTCCCCTAGGCCATGGTAGTTATTGGTTTCGAGTATCAGACATGCGAAAATTTTGATGGTTTCTCAAGCGCTCCTTAACTTCAAACTCCCATATCTCGCGAACGGACTAACGAACTCCAGAAATTCCTGCTGCATCTGAAAGTAGAAACTCGCCCGATTACAACGGTAGGTGTATTTTTCCCCTAGGCCATTCAAGTTATTGGTTTCGAGTATCAGACCAGCGAGAATTTTGATGGTTTGTCAACCATTCCGTAACTTCAAACTCCCATATCTCGCGAACGGATTGACGAACTCGAAAAATTCCTGTTCCATCTGAAAGTAGAAACTCGCCCGATTAAACGGTATGTCTATTTTTCCCCTAGACCTTTGTAGTTATTGGTTGCAGTTATCAGACTTGCGAAAATTTTGATGGTTTCTCCACCATTCCTAAACTTTAAACTCCCATATCTCGCGATTGGATTGACGAACTAGAGAAATCCCTGTTGCATGTGAAAGGAGAAACTAGCCCGATTACAACGGTATGTTTATTTTTCCCCTAGGTCATTGTAGTTATTGGTTTCGAGTATCAGATTTGCGAATATTTTGATGGTTTCTCAACCATTCCTTAATTTTAAACTCCCATATCTCACGAACGGATTGACGAACTCGAGAAATTCCTGTTGCATCTGAAAGCAGAGTCTCGCCCGATTACAACGGTATGTGTATTTTTGCGCTAGGCCGTAGTAGTTATTGGTTTCGAGTATCAGACTTGCGAAAATTTTGATAGTTTCTCAACCATTCCTTAATTTCAAACTCCTATATCTCGCGAACGGATTAACGAACTCGAGAAATTCCTGTTGCATCTGAAAGTGGAAACTCGACCCATTACAATGGTGTGTGTACTTTTCCCCCAGGCCATTCCAGTTACTTGTTTCGAGTATCATACCAGCGAAAATTTTGATGGTTTCTCAACCATTCCTTAACTTCAAACTCCCATATCTCGCGAACGAATTGACGAACTCGAGAATTTCCTGATGCATCTGGAAGAACAAACTCGCCCGATTACAACGGTATGTGTATTTTTCCCTAGGCCTTTGTAGTTATTGATTTCGGGTATCAGACTTGCGAAAATTTTGATAGTTTCTCAACCATTCCTTAACTTCAAACTCCCATATCTCGCGAACGGATTGACGAACTGTAGAAATTCCTGTTGCATCTGAATGTAGAAACTCGCCCGATTACAACGGTATGTGTATATTTCCCCTAGGCCTTTGTAGTTATTGGTTTCGGGTATCAGACTTGCGAAAATTTTGATGGTTTCTCAACCATTCCTTAACTTCAAACTCGCATATCTCGCGAACGGATTGACGAACTCGGGAAATTCCTGTTGCATCTGAAAGGAGAAACTAGCCCGATTACAACGGTATGTGTATTTTTGCCCTAGGCCATAGTAGTTATTGGTTTCGAGAATCGGACTTGCGAAAATTTTGACGGTTTCTCAACCATTCCTTAACTTCAAACACCCATATCTCGCGAACGGATTGACGATCTCGGGAAATTCCAATTGCATCTGAAAGCAGAAACTCGTACGATTACAACGGTATGCGTATTTTTGCCCTAGGCAATAGTAGTTATTGGTGTCGAGTATCAGACTGCCGAAAATTTTGATGGTTTCTCAACCATTCCTTAATTTCAAACTCCCATATCTCGCGAACGGATTGACGAACTCGAGAAATTCCTGTTCCATCTGAAAGTAGAAACTCGCCCGATTACAACGGTATGTGTATATTTCCCCTAGGCCTTTGTAGTTATTGGTTTCGGGTATCAGACTAGCGAAAATTTTGATGGTTTCTCAACCATTCCTTAACTTCAAACTTCCATATCTCGCGAACGGATTGACGGACTCGAAAAATTCCTGTTGCATCTGAAAGCAGAAACTCGCCCGATTACAACGGTATGTGTATTTTTCCCTAGGCCATTCAAGTTATTGGTTTCGAGTAGCAGACCAGCGAAAATTTTGATGGTTTGTCAACCATTCCTTAACTTTAAACTCCCATATCTCGCGAACGGATTGACGAACTCGAGAAATTCCTGTTGCACCTGAAAGCAGAAAGTAGCCCGATTACAATGGTATGCGTATTTTTGCCCTAGGCCATAGTAGTTATTGGATTCGAGTATCAGACATGCGAAAATTTTGATGATTTCTCAACCATTCCTTAACTTCAAACTCCCATATGTCGCGAACGGATTGACGAACTCGAAAAATTCCTGTTGCATCTGAAAGCAGAAACTCGCCCGATTACAACGGTATGTGTATTTTTCCCCTAGGCCATGGTAGTTATTGGTTTCGAGTATCAGACATGCGAAAATTTTGATGGTTTCTCAAGCGCTCCTTAACTTCAAACTCCCATATCTCGCGAACGGACTAACGAACTCCAGAAATTCCTGCTGCATCTGAAAGTAGAAACTCGCCCGATTACAACGGTAGGTGTATTTTTCCCCTAGGCCATTGAAGTTATTGGTTTCGAGTATCAGACCAGCGAGAATATTGATGGTTTGTCAACCATTCCGTAACTTCAAACTCCCATATCTCGCGAACGGATTGACGAACTCGAAAAATTCCTGTTCCATCTGAAAGTAGAAACTCGCCCGATTACAACGGTATGTCTATTTTTCCCCTAGACCTTTGTAGTTATTGGTTGCAGTTATCAGACTTGCGAAAATTTTGATGGTTTCTCCACCATTCCTAAACTTTAAACTCCCATATCTCGCGATTGGATTGACGAACTAGAGAAATCCCTGTTGCATCTGAAAGGAGAAACTAGCCCGATTACAACGGTATGTTTATTTTTCCCCTAGGTCATTGTAGTTATTGGTTTCGAGTATCAGATTTGCGAATATTTTGATGGTTTCTCAACCATTCCTTAATTTTAAACTCCCATATCTCACGAACGGATTGACGAACTCGAGAAATTCCTGTTGCATCTGAAAGCAGTGTCTCGCCCGATTACAACGGTATGTGTATTTTTGCGCTAGGCCGTAGTAGTTATTGGTTTCGAGTATCAGACTTGCGAAAATTTTGATAGTTTCTCAACCATTCCTTAATTTCAAACTCCTATATCTCGCGAACGGATTAACGAACTCGAGAAATTCCTGTTGCATCTGAAAGTGGAAACTCGACCCATTACAATGGTGTGTGTACTTTTCCCCCAGGCCATTCCAGTTACTTGTTTCGAGTATCATACCAGCGAAAATTTTGATGGTTTCTCAACCATTCCTTAACTTCAAACTCCCATATCTCGCGAACGAATTGACGAACTCGAGAATTTCCTGATGCATCTGGAAGAACAAACTCGCCCGATTACAACGGTATGTGTATTTTTCCCTAGGCCTTTGTAGTTATTGATTTCGGGTATCAGACTTGCGAAAATTTTGATAGTTTCTCAACCATTCCTTAACTTCAAACTCCCATATCTCGCGAACGGATTGACGAACTGTAGAAATTCCTGTTGCATCTGAATGTAGAAACTCGCCCGATTACAACGGTATGTGTATATTTCCCCTAGGCCTTTGTAGTTATTGGTTTCGGGTATCAGACTTGCGAAAATTTTGATGGTTTCTCAACCATTCCTTAACTTCAAACTCGCATATCTCGCGAACGGATTGACGAACTCGGGAAATTCCTGTTGCATCTGAAAGGAGAAACTAGCCCGATTACAACGGTATGTGTATTTTTGCCCTAGGCCATAGTAGTTATTGGTTTCGAGAATCGGACTTGCGAAAATTTTGACGGTTTCTCAACCATTCCTTAACTTCAAACACCCATATCTCGCGAACGGATTGACGATCTCGGGAAATTCCAATTGCATCTGAAAGCAGAAACTCGTCCGATTACAACGGTATGCGTATTTTTGTCCTAGGCAATAGTAGTTATTGGTGTCGAGTATCAGACTGCCGAAAATTTTGATGGTTTCTCAACCATTCCTTACTTTCAAATTCCCATATCTCGCGAACGGATCGACGAACTCGAGAAATTCCTATTGCATCTGAAAGCAGAAACTCGCCCGATTACAACGGTATGTGTATTTTTGCCTTACGCCATAGTAGTAATTGGTTTCGAGTATCAGACTCGCGAAAATTTTGATGGTTTCTCAACCATTCCTTAATTTCAAACTCCCATATCTCGCGAACGGATTGACGAACTCGAGAAATTCCTGTTCCATCTGAAAGTAGAAACTCGCCCGATTACAACGGTATGTGTATATTTCCCCTAGGCCTTTGTAGTTATTGGTTTCGGGTATCAGACTAGCGAAAATTTTGATGGTTTCTCAACCATTCCTTAACTTCAAACTCCCATATCTCGCGAACGGATTGACGGACTCGAAAAATTCCTGTTGCATCTGAAAGCAGAAACTCGCCCGATTACAACGGTATGTGTATTTTTCCCTAGGCCATTCAAGTTATTGGTTTCGAGTAGCAGACCAGCGAAAATTTTGATGGTTTGTCAACCATTCCTTAACTTCAAACTCCCATATCTCGCGAACGGATTGACGAACTCGAGAAATTCCTGTTGCACCTGAAAGCAGAAAGTAGCCCGATTACAATGGTATGCGTATTTTTGCCCTAGGCCATAGTAGTTATTGGATTCGAGTATCAGACATGCGAAAATTTTGATGGTTTCTCAACCATTCCTTAATTTCAAACTCCCATATCTCGCGAACGGATTGACGAACTCGAGAAATTCCTGTTCCATCTGAAAGTAGAAACTCGCCCGATTACAACGGTATGTCTATTTTTCCCCTAGACCTTTGTAGTTATTGGTTGCAGTTATCAGACTTGCGAAAATTTTGATGGTTTCTCCACCATTCCTAAACTTTAAACTCCCATATCTCGCGATTGGATTGACGAACTAGAGAAATCCCTGTTGCATCTGAAAGGAGAAACTAGCCCGATTACAACGGTATGTTTATTTTTCCCCTAGGTCATTGTAGTTATTGGTTTCGAGTATCAGATTTGCGAATATTTTGATGGTTTCTCAACCATTCCTTAATTTTAAACTCCCATATCTCACGAACGGATTGACGAACTCGAGAAATTCCTGTTGCATCTGAAAGCAGAGTCTCGCCCGATTACAACGGTATGTGTATTTTTGCGCTAGGCCGTAGTAGTTATTGGTTTCGAGTATCAGACTTGCGAAAATTTTGATAGTTTCTCAACCATTCCTTAATTTCAAACTCCTATATCTCGCGAACGGATTAACGAACTCGAGAAATTCCTGTTGCATCTGAAAGTGGAAACTCGACCCATTACAATGGTGTGTGTACTTTTCCCCCAGGCCATTCCAGTTACTTGTTTCGAGTATCATACCAGCGAAAATTTTGATGGTTTCTCAACCATTCCTTAACTTCAAACTCGCATATCTCGCGAACGGATTGACGAACTCGGGAAATTCCTGTTGCATCTGAAAGGAGAAACTAGCCCGATTACAACGGTATGTGTATTTTTGCCCTAGGCCATAGTAGTTATTGGTTTCGAGAATCGGACTTGCGAAAATTTTGACGGTTTCTCAACCATTCCTTAACTTCAAACACCCATATCTCGCGAACGGATTGACGATCTCGGGAAATTCCAATTGCATCTGAAAGCAGAAACTCGCCCGATTACAACGGTATGTGTATATTTCCCCTAGGCCTTTGTAGTTATTGGTTTCGGGTATCAGACTAGCGAAAATTTTGATGGTTTCTCAACCATTCCTTAACTTCAAACTCCCATATCTCGCGAACGGATTGACGGACTCGAAAAATTCCTGTTGCATCTGAAAGCAGAAACTCGCCCGATTACAACGGTATGTGTATTTTTCCCTAGGCCATTCAAGTTATTGGTTTCGAGTAGCAGACCAGCGAAAATTTTGATGGTTTGTCAACCATTCCTTAACTTTAAACTCCCATATCTCGCGAACGGATTGACGAACTCGAGAAATTCCTGTTGCACCTGAAAGCAGAAAATAGCCCGATTACAATGGTATGCGTATTTTTGCCCTAGGCCATAGTAGTTATTGGATTCGAGTATCAGACATGCGAAAATTTTGATGATTTCTCAACCATTCCTTAACTTCAAACTCCCATATGTCGCGAACGGATTGACGAACTCGAAAAATTCCTGTTGCATCTGAAAGCAGAAACTCGCCCGATTACAACGGTATGTGTATTTTTGCCTTACGCCATAGTAGTAATTGGTTTCGAGTATCAGACTCGCGAAAATTTTGATGGTTTCTCAACCATTCCTTAATTTCAAACTCCCATATCTCGCGAACGGATTGACGAACTCGAGAAATTCCTGTTCCATCTGAAAGTAGAAACTCGCCCGATTACAACGGTATGTGTATATTTCCCCTAGGCCTTTGCAGTTATTGGTTTCGGGTATCAGACTAGCGAAAATTTTGATGGTTTCTCAACCATTCCTTAACTTCAAACTCCCATATCTCGCGAACGAATTGACGAACTCGAGAATTTCCTGATGCATCTGGAAGAACAAACTCGCCCGATTACAACGGTATGTGTATTTTTCCCTAGGCCTTTGTAGTTATTGATTTCGGGTATCAGACTTGCGAAAATTTTGATAGTTTCTCAACCATTCCTTAACTTCAAACTCCCATATCTCGCGAACGGATTGACGAACTGTAGAAATTCCTGTTGCATCTGAATGTAGAAACTCGCCCGATTACAACGGTATGTGTATATTTCCCCTAGGCCTTTGTAGTTATTGGTTTCGGGTATCAGACTTGCGAAAATTTTGATGGTTTCTCAACCATTCCTTAACTTCAAACTCGCATATCTCGCGAACGGATTGACGAACTCGGGAAATTCCTGTTGCATCTGAAAGGAGAAACTAGCCCGATTACAACGGTATGTGTATTTTTGCCCTAGGCCATAGTAGTTATTGGTTTCGAGAATCGGACTTGCGAAAATTTTGACGGTTTCTCAACCATTCCTTAACTTCAAACACCCATATCTCGCGAACGGATTGACGATCTCGGGAAATTCCAATTGCATCTGAAAGCAGAAACTCGTCCGATTACAACGGTATGCGTATTTTTGTCCTAGGCAATAGTAGTTATTGGTGTCGAGTATCAGACTGCCGAAAATTTTGATGGTTTCTCAACCATTCCTTACTTTCAAATTCCCATATCTCGCGAACGGATCGACGAACTCGAGAAATTCCTATTGCATCTGAAAGCAGAAACTCGCCCGATTACAACGGTATGTGTATTTTTGCCTTACGCCATAGTAGTAATTGGTTTCGAGTATCAGACTCGCGAAAATTTTGATGGTTTCTCAACCATTCCTTAATTTCAAACTCCCATATCTCGCGAACGGATTGACGAACTCGAGAAATTCCTGTTCCATCTGAAAGTAGAAACTCGCCCGATTACAACGGTATGTGTATATTTCCCCTAGGCCTTTGCAGTTATTGGTTTCGGGTATCAGACTAGCGAAAATTTTGATGGTTTCTCAACCATTCCTTAACTTCAAACTCCCATATCTCGCGAACGGATTGACGGACTCGAAAAATTCCTGTTGCATCTGAAAGCAGAAACTCGCCCGATTACAACGGTATGTGTATTTTTCCCTAGGCCATTCAAGTTATTGGTTTCGAGTAGCAGACCAGCGAAAATTTTGATGGTTTGTCAACCATTCCTTAACTTCAAACTCCCATATCTCGCGAACGGATTGACGAACTCGAGAAATTCCTGTTGCACCTGAAAGCAGAAAGTAGCCCGATTACAATGGTATGCGTATTTTTGCCCTAGGCCATAGTAGTTATTGGATTCGAGTATCAGACATGCGAAAATTTTGATGGTTTCTCAACCATTCCTTAATTTCAAACTCCCATATCTCGCGAACGGATTGACGAACTCGAGAAATTCCTGTTCCATCTGAAAGTAGAAACTCGCCCGATTACAACGGTATGTCTATTTTTCCCCTAGACCTTTGTAGTTATTGGTTGCAGTTATCAGACTTGCGAAAATTTTGATGGTTTCTCCACCATTCCTAAACTTTAAACTCCCATATCTCGCGATTGGATTGACGAACTAGAGAAATCCCTGTTGCATCTGAAAGGAGAAACTAGCCCGATTACAACGGTATGTTTATTTTTCCCCTAGGTCATTGTAGTTATTGGTTTCGAGTATCAGATTTGCGAATATTTTGATGGTTTCTCAACCATTCCTTAATTTTAAACTCCCATATCTCACGAACGGATTGACGAACTCGAGAAATTCCTGTTGCATCTGAAAGCAGAGTCTCGCCCGATTACAACGGTATGTGTATTTTTGCGCTAGGCCGTAGTAGTTATTGGTTTCGAGTATCAGACTTGCGAAAATTTTGATAGTTTCTCAACCATTCCTTAATTTCAAACTCCTATATCTCGCGAACGGATTAACGAACTCGAGAAATTCCTGTTGCATCTGAAAGTGGAAACTCGACCCATTACAATGGTGTGTGTACTTTTCCCCCAGGCCATTCCAGTTACTTGTTTCGAGTATCATACCAGCGAAAATTTTGATGGTTTCTCAACCATTCCTTAACTTCAAACTCCCATATCTCGCGAACGAATTGACGAACTCGAGAATTTCCTGATGCATCTGGAAGAACAAACTCGCCCGATTACAACGGTATGTGTATTTTTCCCTAGGCCTTTGTAGTTATTGATTTCGGGTATCAGACTTGCGAAAATTTTGATAGTTTCTCAACCATTCCTTAACTTCAAACTCCCATATCTCGCGAACGGATTGACGAACTGTAGAAATTCCTGTTGCATCTGAATGTAGAAACTCGCCCGATTACAACGGTATGTGTATATTTCCCCTAGGCCTTTGTAGTTATTGGTTTCGGGTATCAGACTTGCGAAAATTTTGATGGTTTCTCAACCATTCCTTAACTTCAAACTCGCATATCTCGCGAACGGATTGACGAACTCGGGAAATTCCTGTTGCATCTGAAAGCAGAAACTCGTCCGATTACAACGGTATGCGTATTTTTGTCCTAGGCAATAGTAGTTATTGGTGTCGAGTATCAGACTGCCGAAAATTTTGATGGTTTCTCAACCATTCCTTACTTTCAAATTCCCATATCTCGCGAACGGATCGACGAACTCGAGAAATTCCTATTGCATCTGAAAGCAGAAACTCGCCCGATTACAACGGTATGTGTATTTTTGCCTTACGCCATAGTAGTAATTGGTTTCGAGTATCAGACTCGCGAAAATTTTGATGGTTTCTCAACCATTCCTTAATTTCAAACTCCCATATCTCGCGAACGGATTGACGAACTCGAGAAATTCCTGTTCCATCTGAAAGTAGAAACTCGCCCGATTACAACGGTATGTGTATATTTCCCCTAGGCCTTTGCAGTTATTGGTTTCGGGTATCAGACTAGCGAAAATTTTGATGGTTTCTCAACCATTCCTTAACTTCAAACTCCCATATCTCGCGAACGGATTGACGGACTCGAAAAATTCCTGTTGCATCTGAAAGCAGAAACTCGCCCGATTACAACGGTATGTGTATTTTTCCCTAGGCCATTCAAGTTATTGGTTTCGAGTAGCAGACCAGCGAAAATTTTGATGGTTTGTCAACCATTCCTTAACTTCAAACTCCCATATCTCGCGAACGGATTGACGAACTCGAGAAATTCCTGTTGCACCTGAAAGCAGAAAGTAGCCCGATTACAATGGTATGCGTATTTTTGCCCTAGGCCATAGTAGTTATTGGATTCGAGTATCAGACATGCGAAAATTTTGATGGTTTCTCAACCATTCCTTAATTTCAAACTCCCATATCTCGCGAACGGATTGACGAACTCGAGAAATTCCTGTTCCATCTGAAAGTAGAAACTCGCCCGATTACAACGGTATGTCTATTTTTCCCCTAGACCTTTGTAGTTATTGGTTGCAGTTATCAGACTTGCGAAAATTTTGATGGTTTCTCCACCATTCCTAAACTTTAAACTCCCATATCTCGCGATTGGATTGACGAACTAGAGAAATCCCTGTTGCATCTGAAAGGAGAAACTAGCCCGATTACAACGGTATGTTTATTTTTCCCCTAGGTCATTGTAGTTATTGGTTTCGAGTATCAGATTTGCGAATATTTTGATGGTTTCTCAACCATTCCTTAATTTTAAACTCCCATATCTCACGAACGGATTGACGAACTCGAGAAATTCCTGTTGCATCTGAAAGCAGAGTCTCGCCCGATTACAACGGTATGTGTATTTTTGCGCTAGGCCGTAGTAGTTATTGGTTTCGAGTATCAGACTTGCGAAAATTTTGATAGTTTCTCAACCATTCCTTAATTTCAAACTCCTATATCTCGCGAACGGATTAACGAACTCGAGAAATTCCTGTTGCATCTGAAAGTGGAAACTCGACCCATTACAATGGTGTGTGTACTTTTCCCCCAGGCCATTCCAGTTACTTGTTTCGAGTATCATACCAGCGAAAATTTTGATGGTTTCTCAACCATTCCTTAACTTCAAACTCCCATATCTCGCGAACGAATTGACGAACTCGAGAATTTCCTGATGCATCTGGAAGAACAAACTCGCCCGATTACAACGGTATGTGTATTTTTCCCTAGGCCTTTGTAGTTATTGATTTCGGGTATCAGACTTGCGAAAATTTTGATAGTTTCTCAACCATTCCTTAACTTCAAACTCCCATATCTCGCGAACGGATTGACGAACTGTAGAAATTCCTGTTGCATCTGAATGTAGAAACTCGCCCGATTACAACGGTATGTGTATATTTCCCCTAGGCCTTTGTAGTTATTGGTTTCGGGTATCAGACTTGCGAAAATTTTGATGGTTTCTCAACCATTCCTTAACTTCAAACTCGCATATCTCGCGAACGGATTGACGAACTCGGGAAATTCCTGTTGCATCTGAAAGGAGAAACTAGCCCGATTACAACGGTATGTGTATTTTTGCCCTAGGCCATAGTAGTTATTGGTTTCGAGAATCGGACTTGCGAAAATTTTGACGGTTTCTCAACCATTCCTTAACTTCAAACACCCATATCTCGCGAACGGATTGACGATCTCGGGAAATTCCAATTGCATCTGAAAGCAGAAACTCGTCCGATTACAACGGTATGCGTATTTTTGTCCTAGGCAATAGTAGTTATTGGTGTCGAGTATCAGACTGCCGAAAATTTTGATGGTTTCTCAACCATTCCTTACTTTCAAATTCCCATATCTCGCGAACGGATCGACGAACTCGAGAAATTCCTATTGCATCTGAAAGCAGAAACTCGCCCGATTACAACGGTATGTGTATTTTTGCCTTACGCCATAGTAGTAATTGGTTTCGAGTATCAGACTCGCGAAAATTTTGATGGTTTCTCAACCATTCCTTAATTTCAAACTCCCATATCTCGCGAACGGATTGACGAACTCGAGAAATTCCTGTTCCATCTGAAAGTAGAAACTCGCCCGATTACAACGGTATGTGTATATTTCCCCTAGGCCTTTGTAGTTATTGGTTTCGGGTATCAGACTAGCGAAAATTTTGATGGTTTCTCAACCATTCCTTAACTTCAAACTCCCATATCTCGCGAACGGATTGACGGACTCGAAAAATTCCTGTTGCATCTGAAAGCAGAAACTCGCCCGATTACAACGGTATGTGTATTTTTCCCTAGGCCATTCAAGTTATTGGTTTCGAGTAGCAGACCAGCGAAAATTTTGATGGTTTGTCAACCATTCCTTAACTTCAAACTCCCATATCTCGCGAACGGATTGACGAACTCGAGAAATTCCTGTTGCACCTGAAAGCAGAAAGTAGCCCGATTACAATGGTATGCGTATTTTTGCCCTAGGCCATAGTAGTTATTGGATTCGAGTATCAGACATGCGAAAATTTTGATGGTTTCTCAACCATTCCTTAATTTCAAACTCCCATATCTCGCGAACGGATTGACGAACTCGAGAAATTCCTGTTCCATCTGAAAGTAGAAACTCGCCCGATTACAACGGTATGTGTATTTTTCCCCTAGGCCATTCAAGTTATTGGTTTCGAGTATCAGACCAGCGAAAATTTTGATGGTTTGTCAACCATTCCGTAACTTCAAACTCCCACATCTCGCGAACGGATTGACGAACTCGAAAAATTCCTGTTGCATCTGAAAGTAGAAACTCGCCCGATTACAACGGTATGTGTATTTTTGCCCTAGGCCATAGTAGTTATTGGATTCGAGTATCAGACTTGCGAAAATTTTGATGGTTTCTCAACCATTCCTTAACTTCAAACTCCCATATCTCGCGAACGGATTGACGAACTCGAGAAATTCCTGTTCCATCTGAATGTAGAAACTCGCCCGAGTACAAATGTACGTGTATTTTTCCCTAGGCCTTTGTAGTTATTGGTTTCGAGTATCAGACTTGCGAAAATTTTGATGGTTTCTCAACCATTCCTTAATTTCAAACTCCCATATCTCGCGAACGGATTGACGATCTCGAGAAATTCCTGTTGCATCTGAAAGTGGAAACTCGACCCATTACAATGGTGTGTGTACTTTTCCCCTAGGCCATTCCAGTTATTTGTTTCGAGTATCATACCAGCGAAAATTTTGATGGTTTCTCAACCATTCCTTAACTTCAAACCCCCATATCTCGCGAACGGATTGACGAAATCGAGAAATTCCTGTTTCATCTGAAAGCAGAGACTCGCCCGATTACAAGGGTATGTGTATTTTTGCCCTAGGCCATAGTAGTTATTGGTTTCGAGTATCAGACTTGCGAAAATTTTGATGGTTTCTCTAGCGTTCCTTAACTTCAAACTCCCATATCTCGCGCACGGATTGACGAACTGCAGAAATTCCTGTTGCATCTGAACGTAGAAAGTCGCCCGACGTCAACGGTATGTGTATTTTTGCCCTACGCCATAGCAGTAATTGGTTTCGAGTATCAGACTCGCGAAAATTTTGATGGTTTCTCAAACATTCCTTAAATTCAAACTCCCACATCTCGCGAACGGATTGACGAACTCGAGAAATTCCTGTTGCATCTGAAAGCAGAAACTCGCCCGATTACAACGGTATGCGTATTTTTGCCCTAGGCAATAGTAGTTATTGGTTTCGAGTATCAGACTCGCGAAAATTTTTATGGTTTCTCAACCATTCCTTAATTTCAAACTCCCATATCTCGCGAACGGATTGACGAACTCGAGAAATTCCTGTTGCATCTGAAAGTGGAAACTCGACCCATTACAATGGTGTGTGTACTTTTCCCCTAGGCCATTCTAGTTATTTGTTTCGAGTATCATACCAGCGAAAATTTTGATGGTTTCTCAACCATTCCTTAACTTCAAACTCCCATATGTCGCGAACGAATTGACGAACTCGAGAATTTCCTGATGCATCTGGAAGAAGAAACTCGCCCGATTACAACGGAATGTGTATTTTTCCCCTAGGCCATTGTGGTTATTGGTTTCGATTATCAGACTTGCGGAAATTTTGATGGTTTCACAACCATTCCTTAACATCAAACTCCCATATCTCGCGAACGGATTGACAAACTCGAGAAATTCCTATTGCATCTGAAAGCAGAAACTCGCCCGATTACAACGGCATGCGTATTTTTGCCCTAGGCTATAGTAGTTATTGGTTTCGGGTATCAGACTAGCGAAAATTTTGATGGTTTCTCAACCATTCCTTAACTTCAAACTCCCATATCTCGCGAACGGATTGACGGACTCGAAAAATTCCTGTTGCATCTGAAAGCAGAAACTCGCCCGATTACAACGGTATGTGTATTTTTCCCTAGGCCATTCAAGTTATTGGTTTCGAGTAGCAGACCAGCGAAAATTTTGATGGTTTGTCAACCATTCCTTAACTTCAAACTCCCATATCTCGCGAACGGATTGACGAACTCGAGAAATTCCTGTTGCACCTGAAAGCAGAAAGTAGCCCGATTACAATGGTATGCGTATTTTTGCCCTAGGCCATAGTAGTTATTGGATTCGAGTATCAGACATGCGAAAATTTTGATGGTTTCTCAACCATTCCTTAATTTCAAACTCCCATATCTCGCGAACGGATTGACGAACTCGAGAAATTCCTGTTCCATCTGAAAGTAGAAACTCGCCCGATTACAACGGTATGTGTATTTTTCCCCTAGGCCATTCAAGTTATTGGTTTCGAGTATCAGACCAGCGAAAATTTTGATGGTTTGTCAACCATTCCGTAACTTCAAACTCCCACATCTCGCGAACGGATTGACGAACTCGAAAAATTCCTGTTGCATCTGAAAGTAGAAACTCGCCCGATTACAACGGTATGTGTATTTTTCCCCTAGGCCATTCAAGTTATTGGTTTCGAGTATCAGACCAGCGAAAATTTTGATGGTTTGTCAACCATTCCGTAACTTCAAACTCCCACATCTCGCGAACGGATTGACGAACTCGAAAAATTCCTGTTGCATCTGAAAGTAGAAACTCGCCCGATTACAACGGTATGTGTATTTTTGCCCTAGGCCATAGTAGTTATTGGATTCGAGTATCAGACTTGCGAAAATTTTGATGGTTTCTCAACCATTCCTTAACTTCAAACTCCCATATCTCGCGAACGGATTGACGAACTCGAGAAATTCCTGTTCCATCTGAATGTAGAAACTCGCCCGAGTACAAATGTACGTGTATTTTTCCCTAGGCCTTTGTAGTTATTGGTTTCGAGTATCAGACTTGCGAAAATTTTGATGGTTTCTCAACCATTCCTTAATTTCAAACTCCCATATCTCGCGAACGGATTGACGATCTCGAGAAATTCCTGTTGCATCTGAAAGTGGAAACTCGACCCATTACAATGGTGTGTGTACTTTTCCCCTAGGCCATTCCAGTTATTTGTTTCGAGTATCATACCAGCGAAAATTTTGATGGTTTCTCAACCATTCCTTAACTTCAAACCCCCATATCTCGCGAACGGATTGACGAAATCGAGAAATTCCTGTTTCATCTGAAAGCAGAGACTCGCCCGATTACAAGGGTATGTGTATTTTTGCCCTAGGCCATAGTAGTTATTGGTTTCGAGTATCAGACTTGCGAAAATTTTGATGGTTTCTCTAGCGTTCCTTAACTTCAAACTCCCATATCTCGCGCACGGATTGACGAACTGCAGAAATTCCTGTTGCATCTGAACGTAGAAAGTCGCCCGACGTCAACGGTATGTGTATTTTTGCCCTACGCCATAGCAGTAATTGGTGTCGAGTATCAGACTCGCGAAAATTTTGATGGTTTCTCAAACATTCCTTAACTTCAAACTCCCACATCTCGCGAACGGATTGACGAACTCGAGAAGTTCCTGTTGCATCTGAAAGCAGAAACTCGCCCGATTACAACGGTATGCGTATTTTTGCCCTAGGCAATAGTAGTTATTGGTTTCGAGTATCAGACTTGCGAAAATTTTTATGGTTTCTCAACCATTCCTTAATTTCAAACTCCCATATCTCGCGAACGGATTGACGAACTCGAGAAATTCCTGTTGCATCTGAAAGTGGAAACTCGACCCATTACAATGGTGTGTGTACTTTTCCCCTAGGCCATTCTAGTTATTTGTTTCGAGTATCATACCAGCGAAAATTTTGATGGTTTCTCAACCATTCCTGAACTTCAAACTCCCATATGTCGCGAACGAATTGACGAACTCGAGAATTTCCTGATGCATCTGGAAGAAGAAACTCGCCCGATTACAACGGAATGTGTATTTTTCCCCTAGGCCATTGTGGTTATTGGTTTCGATTATCAGACTTGCGGAAATTTTGATGGTTTCACAACCATTCCTTAACATCAAACTCCCATATCTCGCGAACGGATTGACAAACTCGAGAAATTCCTATTGCATCTGAAAGCAGAAACTCGCCCGATTACAACGGCATGCGTATTTTTGCCCTAGGCTATAGTAGTTATTGGTTTCGGGTATCAGACTAGCGAAAATTTTGATGGTTTCTCAACCATTCCTTAACTTCAAACTCCCATATCTCGCGAACGGATTGACGGACTCGAAAAATTCCTGTTGCATCTGAAAGCAGAAACTCGCCCGATTACAACGGTATGTGTATTTTTCCCTAGGCCATTCAAGTTATTGGTTTCGAGTAGCAGACCAGCGAAAATTTTGATGGTTTGTCAACCATTCCTTAACTTCAAACTCCCATATCTCGCGAACGGATTGACGAACTCGAGAAATTCCTGTTGCACCTGAAAGCAGAAAGTAGCCCGATTACAATGGTATGCGTATTTTTGCCCTAGGCCATAGTAGTTATTGGATTCGAGTATCAGACATGCGAAAATTTTGATGGTTTCTCAACCATTCCTTAATTTCAAACTCCCATATCTCGCGAACGGATTGACGAACTCGAGAAATTCCTGTTCCATCTGAAAGTAGAAACTCGCCCGATTACAACGGTATGTGTATTTTTCCCCTAGGCCATTCAAGTTATTGGTTTCGAGTATCAGACCAGCGAAAATTTTGATGGTTTGTCAACCATTCCGTAACTTCAAACTCCCACATCTCGCGAACGGATTGACGAACTCGAAAAATTCCTGTTGCATCTGAAAGTAGAAACTCGCCCGATTACAACGGTATGTGTATTTTTGCCCTAGGCCATAGTAGTTATTGGATTCGAGTATCAGACTTGCGAAAATTTTGATGGTTTCTCAACCATTCCTTAACTTCAAACTCCCATATCTCGCGAACGGATTGACGAACTCGAGAAATTCCTGTTCCATCTGAATGTAGAAACTCGCCCGAGTACAAATGTACGTGTATTTTTCCCTAGGCCTTTGTAGTTATTGGTTTCGAGTATCAGACTTGCGAAAATTTTGATGGTTTCTCAACCATTCCTTAATTTCAAACTCCCATATCTCGCGAACGGATTGACGATCTCGAGAAATTCCTGTTGCATCTGAAAGTGGAAACTCGACCCATTACAATGGTGTGTGTACTTTTCCCCTAGGCCATTCCAGTTATTTGTTTCGAGTATCATACCAGCGAAAATTTTGATGGTTTCTCAACCATTCCTTAACTTCAAACCCCCATATCTCGCGAACGGATTGACGAAATCGAGAAATTCCTGTTTCATCTGAAAGCAGAGACTCGCCCGATTACAAGGGTATGTGTATTTTTGCCCTAGGCCATAGTAGTTATTGGTTTCGAGTATCAGACTTGCGAAAATTTTGATGGTTTCTCAAGCGTTCCTTAACTTCAAACTCCCATATCTCGCGCACGGATTGACGAACTGCAGAAATTCCTGTTGCATCTGAACGTAGAAAGTCGCCCGACGTCAACGGTATGTGTATTTTTGCCCTACGCCATAGCAGTAATTGGTTTCGAGTATCAGACTCGCGAAAATTTTGATGGTTTCTCAAACATTCCTTAACTTCAAACTCCCACATCTCGCGAACGGATTGACGAACTCGAGAAATTCCTGTTGCATCTGAAAGCAGAAACTCGCCCGATTACAACGGTATGCGTATTTTTGCCCTAGGCAATAGTAGTTATTGGTTTCGAGTATCAGACTTGCGAAAATTTTTATGGTTTCTCAACCATTCCTTAATTTCAAACTCCCATATCTCGCGAACGGATTGACGAACTCGAGAAATTCCGGTTGCATCTGAAAGTGGAAACTCGACCCATTACAATGGTGTGTGTACTTTTCCCCTAGGCCATTCCAGTTATTTGTTTCGAGTATCATACCAGCGAAAATTTTGATGGTTTCTCAACCATTCCTTACCTTCAAACTCCCATATGTCGCGAACGAATTGACGAACTCGAGAATTTCCTGATGCATCTGGAAGAAGAAACTCGCCCGATTACAACGGCATGCGTATTTTTGCCCTAGGCAATAGTAGTTATTGGTTTCGAGTATCAGACATGCGAAAATTTTGATTGTTTCTCAACTATTCCTTAACTTCAAACCCCCATATCTCGCGAACGGATTGACGAAATCGAGAAATTCCTGTTGCGTCTGAAAGCAGAGACTCGCCCGATTACAAGGGTATGTGTATTTTTGCCCTACGCCATAGTAGTTATTGGTTTCGAGTATCAGACTTGCGAAAATTTTGATGGTTTCTCAAGCGTTCCTTAACTTCAAACTCCCATATCTCGCGAACGGATTGACGAACTGGAGAAATTCCTGTTGCATCTGAACGTAGAAAGTCGCCCGATTACAACGGTATGTGTATTTTTGCCCTACGTCATAGTAGTAATTGGTTTCGAGTATCAGACTCGCGAAAATTTTGATGGTTTTTCAACCATTCCTTAACTTCAAACTCCCATATCTCGCGAACGGATTGACGAAATCGAGAAATTCCTGTTGCATCTGAAAGCAGAAACTCGCCCGATCACAACGGTACGCGTATTTTTGCCCTAGGCAATAGTAGTTATTGGTTTCGAGTATCAGACTTGCGAAAATTTTGATGATTTCTCAACCATTCCTTAACTTCAAACTCCCATATGTCGCGAACGGATTGACGAACTCGAAAAATTCCTGTTGCATCTGAAAGCAGAAACTCGCCCGATTACAACGGTATGTGTGTTTTTCCCCTAGGCCATGGTAGTTATTGGTTTCGAGTATCAGACATGCGAAAATTTTGATGGTTTCTCAAGCGCTCCTTAACTTCAAACTCCCATATCTCACGAACGGACTAACGAACTCCAGAAATTCCTGCTGCATCTGAAAGTAGAAACTCGCCCGATTACAACGGTAGGTGTATTTTTCCCCTAGGCCATTCAAGTTATTGGTTTCGAGTATCAGACCAGCGAGAATTTTGATGGTTTGTCAACCATTCCGTAACTTCAAACTCCCATATCTCGCGAACGGATTGACGAACTCGAAAAATTCCTGTTCCATCTGAAAGTAGAAACTCGCCCGATTACAACGGTATGTCTATTTTTCCCCTAGACCTTTGTAGTTATTGGTTGCAGTTATCAGACTTGCGAAAATTTTGATGGTTTCTCCACCATTCCTAAACTTTAAACTCCCATATCTCGCGATTGGATTGACGAACTAGAGAAATCCCTGTTGCATCTGAAAGGAGAAACTAGCCCGATTACAACGGTATGTTTATTTTTCCCCTAGGTCATTGTAGTTATTGGTTTCGAGTATCAGATTTGCGAATATTTTGATGGTTTCTCAACCATTCCTTAATTTTAAACTCCCATATCTCACGAACGGATTGACGAACTCGAGAAATTCCTGTTGCATCTGAAAGCAGTGTCTCGCCCGATTACAACGGTATGTGTATTTTTGCGCTAGGCCGTAGTAGTTATTGGTTTCGAGTATCAGACTTGCGAAAATTTTGATAGTTTCTCAACCATTCCTTAATTTCAAACTCCTATATCTCGCGAACGGATTAACGAACTCGAGAAATTCCTGTTGCATCTGAAAGTGGAAACTCGACCCATTACAATGGTGTGTGTACTTTTCCCCCAGGCCATTCCAGTTACTTGTTTCGAGTATCATACCAGCGAAAATTTTGATGGTTTCTCAACCATTCCTTAACTTCAAACTCCCATATCTCGCGAACGAATTGACGAACTCGAGAATTTCCTGATGCATCTGGAAGAACAAACTCGCCCGATTACAACGGTATGTGTATTTTTCCCTAGGCCTTTGTAGTTATTGATTTCGGGTATCAGACTTGCGAAAATTTTGATAGTTTCTCAACCATTCCTTAACTTCAAACTCCCATATCTCGCGAACGGATTGACGAACTGTAGAAATTCCTGTTGCATCTGAATGTAGAAACTCGCCCGATTACAACGGTATGTGTATATTTCCCCTAGGCCTTTGTAGTTATTGGTTTCGGGTATCAGACTTGCGAAAATTTTGATGGTTTCTCAACCATTCCTTAACTTCAAACTCGCATATCTCGCGAACGGATTGACGAACTCGGGAAATTCCTGTTGCATCTGAAAGGAGAAACTAGCCCGATTACAACGGTATGTGTATTTTTGCCCTAGGCCATAGTAGTTATTGGTTTCGAGAATCGGACTTGCGAAAATTTTGACGGTTTCTCAACCATTCCTTAACTTCAAACACCCATATCTCGCGAACGGATTGACGATCTTGGGAAATTCCAATTGCATCTGAAAGCAGAAACTCGTCCGATTACAACGGTATGCGTATTCTTGTCCTAGGCAATAGTAGTTATTGGTGTCGAGTATCAGACTGCCGAAAATTTTGATGGTTTCTCAACCATTCCTTACTTTCAAATTCCCATATCTCGCGAACGGATCGACGAACTCGAGAAATTCCTATTGCATCTGAAAGCAGAAACTCGCCCGATTACAACGGTATGTGTATTTTTGCCTTACGCCATAGTAGTAATTGGTTTCGAGTATCAGACTCGCGAAAATTTTGATGGTTTCTCAACCATTCCTTAATTTCAAACTCCCATATCTCGCGAACGGATTGACGAACTCGAGAAATTCCTGTTCCATCTGAAAGTAGAAACTCGCCCGATTACAACGGTATGTGTATATTTCCCCTAGGCCTTTGTAGTTATTGGTTTCGGGTATCAGACTAGCGAAAATTTTGATGGTTTCTCAACCATTCCTTAACTTCAAACTCCCATATCTCGCGAACGGATTGACGGACTCGAAAAATTCCTGTTGCATCTGAAAGCAGAAACTCGCCCGATTACAACGGTATGTGTATTTTTGCCCTAGGCCATAGTAGTTATTGGATTCGAGTATCAGACATGCGAAAATTTTGATGGTTTCTCAACCATTCCTTAATTTCAAACTCCCATATCTCGCGAACGGATTGACGAACTCGAGAAATTCCTGTTCCATCTGAAAGTAGAAACTCGCCCGATTACAACGGTATGTGTATTTTTCCCCTAGGCCATTCAAGTTATTGGTTTCGAGTATCAGACCAGCGAAAATTTTGATGGTTTGTCAACCATTCCGTAACTTCAAACTCCCACATCTCGCGAACGGATTGACGAACTCGAAAAATTCCTGTTGCATCTGAAAGTAGAAACTCGCCCGATTACAACGGTATGTGTATTTTTGCCCTAGGCCATAGTAGTTATTGGATTCGAGTATCAGACTTGCGAAAATTTTGATGGTTTCTCAACCATTCCTTAACTTCAAACTCCCATATCTCGCGAACGGATTGACGAACTCGAGAAATTCCTGTTCCATCTGAATGTAGAAACTCGCCCGAGTACAAATGTACGTGTATTTTTCCCTAGGCCTTTGTAGTTATTGGTTTCGAGTATCAGACTTGCGAAAATTTTGATGGTTTCTCAACCATTCCTTAATTTCAAACTCCCATATCTCGCGAACGGATTGACGATCTCGAGAAATTCCTGTTGCATCTGAAAGTGGAAACTCGACCCATTACAATGGTGTGTGTACTTTTCCCCTAGGCCATTCCAGTTATTTGTTTCGAGTATCATACCAGCGAAAATTTTGATGGTTTCTCAACCATTCCTTAACTTCAAACCCCCATATCTCGCGAACGGATTGACGAAATCGAGAAATTCCTGTTTCATCTGAAAGCAGAGACTCGCCCGATTACAAGGGTATGTGTATTTTTGCCCTAGGCCATAGTAGTTATTGGTTTCGAGTATCAGACTTGCGAAAATTTTGATGGTTTCTCTAGCGTTCCTTAACTTCAAACTCCCATATCTCGCGCACGGATTGACGAACTGCAGAAATTCCTGTTGCATCTGAACGTAGAAAGTCGCCCGACGTCAACGGTATGTGTATTTTTGCCCTACGCCATAGCAGTAATTGGTTTCGAGTATCAGACTCGCGAAAATTTTGATGGTTTCTCAAACATTCCTTAACTTCAAACTCCCACATCTCGCGAACGGATTGACGAACTCGAGAAATTCCTGTTGCATCTGAAAGCAGAAACTCGCCCGATTACAACGGTATGCGTATTTTTGCCCTAGGCAATAGTAGTTATTGGTTTCGAGTATCAGACTTGCGAAAATTTTTATGGTTTCTCAACCATTCCTTAATTTCAAACTCCCATATCTCGCGAACGGATTGACGAACTCGAGAAATTCCTGTTGCATCTGAAAGTGGAAACTCGACCCATTACAATGGTGTGTGTACTTTTCCCCTAGGCCATTCCAGTTATTTGTTTCGAGTATCATACCAGCGAAAATTTTGATGGTTTCTCAACCATTCCTTAACTTCAAACTCCCATATGTCGCGAACGAATTGACGAACTCGAGAATTTCCTGATGCATCTGGAAGAAGAAACTCGCCCGATTACAACGGAATGTGTATTTTTCCCCTAGGCCATTGTGGTTATTGGTTTCGATTATCAGACTTGCGGAAATTTTGATGGTTTCACAACCATTCCTTAACATCAAACTCCCATATCTCGCGAACGGATTGACAAACTCGAGAAATTCCTATTGCATCTGAAAGCAGAAACTCGCCCGATTACAACGGCATGCGTATTTTTGCCCTAGGCTATAGTAGTTATTGGTTTCGGGTATCAGACTAGCGAAAATTTTGATGGTTTCTCAACCATTCCTTAACTTCAAACTCCCATATCTCGCGAACGGATTGACGGACTCGAAAAATTCCTGTTGCATCTGAAAGCAGAAACTCGCCCGATTACAACGGTATGTGTATTTTTCCCTAGGCCATTCAAGTTATTGGTTTCGAGTAGCAGACCAGCGAAAATTTTGATGGTTTGTCAACCATTCCTTAACTTCAAACTCCCATATCTCGCGAACGGATTGACGAACTCGAGAAATTCCTGTTGCATCTGAAAGTAGAAACTCGCCCGATTACAACGGTATGTGTATTTTTCCCCTAGGCCTTTGTAGTTATTGGTTTCGTGTGTCAGAATTGCGAAAATTTTGATGGTTTCTCAACCATTCCGTAACTTCAAACTCCCATATCTCGCGAACGGATTGACGAACTCGAAAAATTCCTGTTGTATCTGAAAGTAGAAACTCGCCCGATTACAACGGTATGTGTATTTTTCCCCTAGGCCATGGTAGTTATTGGTTTCGAGTATCAGACATGCGAAAATTTTGATGGTTTCTCAAGCGCTGCTTAACTTCAAACTCCCATATCTCGCGAACGGACTAACGAACTCCAGAAATTCCTGTTGCATCTGAAAGTAGAAACTCGCCCGATTACAACGGTATGTGTATTTTTCCCCTAGGCCTTTGTAGTTATTGGTTTCGTGTATCAGACTTGCGAAAATTTTGATGGTTTCTCAACCATTCCTTAACTTCAAACTCCCATATCTCGCGAACGGATTGACGAACTCGAGAAATTCCTGTTGCATCTGAAAGCAGAAAGTAGCCCGATTACAACGGTATGCGTATTTTTGCCCTAGGCCATAGTAGTTATTGGATTCGAGTATCAGACTTGCGAAAACTTTGATGGTTTCTCAACCATTCCTTAGTTTCAAACTCCCATATCTCGCGAACGGATTGACGAACTCGAGAATTTCCTTTTCCATCTGAAAGTAGAAACTCGCCCGATTACAACGGTATGTGTATTTTTCCCCTAGGCCATTCAAGTTATTGGTTTCGAGTATCAGACCAGCGAGAATTTTGATGGTTTGTCAACCATTCCGTAACTTCAAACTCCCATATCTCGCGAACGGATTGACGAACTCGAAAAATTCCTGTTGCATCTGAAAGTAGAAACTCGCCCGATTACAACGGTATGTGTATTTTTCCTCTAGGCCTTTGTAGTTATTGGTTTCGTGTATCAGAATTGCGAAAATTTTGATGGTTTCTCAACCATTCCTTAACTTCAAACTCCCATATCTCGCGAACGGATTGACGAACTCGAGAAATTCCTGTTGCATCTGAAAGCAGAAAGTAGCCCGATTACAACGGTATGTGTATTTTTCCCCTAGGCCATGGTAGTTATTGCTTTCGAGTATCAGACTTGCGCAAATTTTGATGGTATCTCAAGCGCTCCTTAACTTCAAACCCCCATACCTCGCGAACGGACTAACGAACTCCAGAAATTCCTGCTGCATCTGAAAGTAGAAACTCGCCCGATTACAACGGTATGTGTATTTTTCCCTAGGCCTTTGTAGTTATTGATTTCGGGTATCAGACTTGCGCAAATTTTGATGGTTTCTCAAGCGCTCCTTAACTTCAAACTCCCATATCTCGCGAACGGATTGACGAACACGAGAAATTCCTATTGCATCTGAAAGCAGAAACTCGCCCGATTACAACGGTATGTGTATTTTTGCGCTAGGCCGTAGTAGTTATTGGTTTCGAGTATCAGACTTTCGAAAATTTTGATAGTTTCTCAACCATTCCTTAATTTCAAACTACCATATCTCGCGAACGGATTGACGAACTCGAGAAATTCCTGTTGCATCTGAAAGTGGAAACTCGACCCATTACAATGGTGTGTGTACTTTTCCCCCAGGCCATTCCAGTTATTTGTTTCGAGTATCATACCAGCGAAAATTTTGATGGTTTCTCAACCATTCCTTAACTTCAAACTCCCATATCTCGCGAACGAATTGACGAACTCGAGAATTTCCTGATGCATCTGGAAGAACAAACTCGCCCGATTACAACGGTATGTGTATTTTTCCCTAGGCCTTTGTAGTTATTGATTTCGGGTATCAGACTTGCGAAAATTTTGATAGTTTCTCAACCATTCCTTAACTTCAAACTCCCATATCTCGCGAACGGATTGACGAACTGTAGAAATTCCTGTTGCATCTGAATGTAGAAACTCGCCCGATTACAACGGTATGTGTATATTTCCCCTAGGCCTTTGTAGTTATTGGTTTCGGGTATCAGACTTGCGAAAATTTTGATGGTTTCTCAACCATTCCTTAACTTCAAACTCGCATATCTCGCGAACGGATTGACGAACTCGAGAAATTCCTGTTGCATCTGAAAGGAGAAACTAGCCCGATTACAACGGTATGTGTATTTTTGCCCTAGGCCATAGTAGTTATTGGTTTCGAGAATCGGACTTGCGAAAATTTTGACGGTTTCTCAACCATTCCTTAACTTCAAACACCCATATCTCGCGAACGGATTGACGATCTCGGGAAATTCCAATTGCATCTGAAAGCAGAAACTCGTCCGATTACAACGGTATGCGTATTTTTGCCCTAGGCAATAGTAGTTATTGGTGTCGAGTATCAGACTGCCGAAAATTTTGATGGTTTCTCAACCATTCCTTACTTTCAAATTCCCATATCTCGCGAACGGATTGACGAACTGTAGAAATTCCTGTTGCATCTGAATGTAGAAACTAGCCCGATTACAACGGTATGTGTATTTTTGCCCTAGGCCATAGTAGTTATTGGTTTCGAGAATCGGACTTGCGAAAGTTTTGACGGTTTCTCAACCATTCCTTAACTTCAAACTCCCATATCTCGCGAACGGATTGACGAACTCGAGAAATTCCTGTTCCATCTGAAAGTAGAAACTCGCCCGATTACAACGGCATGTGTATATTTCCCCTAGGCCTTTGTAGTTATTGGTTTCGGGTATCAGACTTGCGAAAATTTTGATGGTTTCTCAACCATTCCTTAACTTCAAACTCCCATATCTCGCGAACGGATTGACGGACTCGAAAAATTCCAGTTGCATCTGAAAGCAGAAACTCGCCCGATTACAACGGTATGTGTATTTTTCCCTAGGCCATTCAAGTTATTGGTTTCGAGTAGCAGACCAGCGAAAATTTTGATGGTTTGTCAACCATTCCTTAACTTCAAACTCCCATATCTCGCGAACGGATTGACGAACTCGAGAAATTCCTGTTGCACCTGAAAGCAGAAAGTAGCCCGATTACAATGGTATGCGTATTTTTGCCCTAGGCCATAGTAGTTATTGGATTCGAGTATCAGACATGCGAAAATTTTGATGGTTTCTCAACCATTCCTTAATTTCAAACTCCCATATCTCGCGAACGGATTGACGAACTCGAGAAATTCCTGTTCCATCTGAAAGTAGAAACTCGCCCGATTACAACGGTATGTGTATTTTTCCCCTAGGCCATTCAAGTTATTGGTTTCGAGTATCAGACCAGCGAGAATTTTGATGGTTTGTCAACCATTCCGTAACTTCAAACTCCCATATCTCGCGAACGGATTGACGAACTCGAAAAATTCCTGTTGCATCTGAAAGTAGAAACTCGCCCGATTACAACGGTATGTGTATTTTTCCTCTAGGCCTTTGTAGTTATTGGTTTCGTGTATCAGAATTGCGAAAATTTTGATGGTTTCTCAACCATTCCTTAACTTCAAACTCCCATATCTCGCGAACGGATTGACGAACTCGAGAAATTCCTGTTGCATCTGAAAGCAGAAAGTAGCCCGATTACAACGGTATGTGTATTTTTCCCCTAGGCCATGGTAGTTATTGGTTTCGAGTATCAGACTTGCGCAAATTTTGATGGTATCTCAAGCGCTCCTTAACTTCAAACTCCCATACCTCGCGAACGGACTAACGAACTCCAGAAATTCCTGCTGCATCTGAAAGTAGAAACTCGCCCGATTACAACGGTATGTGTATTTTTCCCTAGGCCTTTGTAGTTATTGATTTCGGGTATCAGACTTGCGCAAATTTTGATGGTTTCTCAAGCGCTCCTTAACTTCAAACTCCCATATCTCGCGAACGGATTGACGAACACGAGAAATTCCTATTGCATCTGAAAGCAGAAACTCGCCCGATTACAACGGTATGTGTATTTTTGCGCTAGGCCGTAGTAGTTATTGGTTTCGAGTATCAGACTTTCGAAAATTTTGATAGTTTCTCAACCATTCCTTAATTTCAAACTCCCATATCTCGCGAACGGATTGACGAACTCGAGAAATTCCTGTTGCATCTGAAAGTGGAAACTCGACCCATTACAATGGTGTGTGTACTTTTCCCCCAGGCCATTCCAGTTATTTGTTTCGAGTATCATACCAGCGAAAATTTTGATGGTTTCTCAACCATTCCTTAACTTCAAACTCCCATATCTCGCGAACGAATTGACGAACTCGAGAATTTCCTGATGCATCTGGAAGAACAAACTCGCCCGATTACAACGGTATGTGTATTTTTCCCTAGGCCTTTGTAGTTATTGATTTCGGGTATCAGACTTGCGAAAATTTTGATAGTTTCTCAACCATTCCTTAACTTCAAACTCCCATATCTCGCGAACGGATTGACGAACTGTAGAAATTCCTGTTGCATCTGAATGTAGAAACTCGCCCGATTACAACGGTATGTGTATATTTCCCCTAGGCCTTTGTAGTTATTGGTTTCGGGTATCAGACTTGCGAAAATTTTGATGGTTTCTCAACCATTCCATAACTTCAAACTCCCATATCTCGTGAACGGATTGACGGACTCGAAAAATTCCAGTTGCATCTGAAAGCAGAAACTCGCCCGATTACAACGGTATGTGTATTTTTCCCTAGGCCATTCAAGTTATTGGTTTCGAGTAGCAGACCAGCGAAAATTTTGATGGTTTCTCAACCATTCCTTAACTTCAAACTCCCATATCTCGCGAACGGATTGACGAACTCGAGAAATTCCTGTTGCACCTGAAAGCAGAAAGTAGCCCGATTACAATGGTATGCGTATTTTTGCCCTAGGCCATAGTAGTTATTGGATTCGAGTATCAGACATGCGAAAATTTTGATGGTTTCTCAACCATTCCTTAATTTCAAACTCCCATATCTCGCGAACGGATTGACGAACTCGAGAAATTCCTGTTCCATCTGAAAGTAGAAACTCGCCCGATTACAACGGTATGTGTATATTTCCCCTAGGCCTTTGTAGTTATTGGTTTCGGGTATCAGACTTGCGAAAATTTTGATGGTTTCTCAACCATTCCTTAACTTCAAACTCCCATATCTCGCGAACGGATTGACGGACTCGAAAAATTCCTGTTGCATCTGAAAGCAGAAACTCGCCCGATTACAACGGTATGTGTATTTTTCCCTAGGCCATTCAAGTTATTGGTTTCGAGTAGCAGACCAGCGAAAATTTTGATGGTTTGTCAACCATTCCTTAACTTCAAACTCCCATATCTCGCGAACGGATTGACGAACTCGAGAAATTCCTGTTGCACCTGAAAGCAGAAAGTAGCCCGATTACAATGGTATGCGTATATTTCCCCTAGGCCTTTGTAGTTATTGGTTTCGGGTATCAGACTTGCGAAAATTTTGATGGTTTCTCAACCATTCCTTAACTTCAAACTCCCATATCTCGCGAACGGATTGACGGACTCGAAAAATTCCTGTTGCATCTGAAAGCAGAAACTCGCCCGATTACAACGGTATGTGTATTTTTCCCTAGGCCATTCAAGTTATTGTTTTCGAGTAGCAGACCAGCGAAAATTTTGATGGTTTGTCAACCATTCCTTAACTTCAAACTCCCATATCTCGCGAACGGATTGACGAACTCGAGAAATTCCTGTTGCACCTGAAAGCAGAAAGTAGCCCGATTACAATGGTATGCGTATTTTTGCCCTAGGCCATAGTAGTTATTGGATTCGAGTATCAGACATGCGAAAATTTTGATGGTTTCTCAACCATTCCTTAATTTCAAACTCCCATATCTCGCGAACGGACTGACGAACTCGAGAAATTCCTGTTCCATCTGAAAGTAGAAACTCGCCCGATTACAACGGTATGTGTATTTTTCCCCTAGGCCATTCAAGTTATTGGTTTCGAGTATCAGACCAGCGAAAATTTTGATGGTTTGTCAACCATTCCGTAACTTCAAACTCCCACATCTCGCGAACGGATTGACGAACTCGAAAAATTCCTGTTGCATCTGAAAGTAGAAACTCGCCCGATTACAACGGTATGTGTATTTTTCCCCTAGGCCTTTGTAGTTATTGGTTTCGGGTATCAGACTTGCGAAAATTTTGATGGTTTCTCAACCATTCCTTAACTTCAAACTCCCATATCTCGCGACCGGATTGACGAACTCGAGAAATTCCTGTTGCATCTGAAAGCAGAAAGTAGCCCGATTACAACGGTATGCGTATTTTTGCCCTAAGTCATAGTAGTTATTGGATTCGAGTATCAGACTTGCGAAAATTTTGATGGTTTCTCAACCATTCCTTAATTTCAAACTCCCATATCTCGCGAACGCATTGACGAACTCGAGAAATTCCTGTTCCATCTGAAAGTAGAAACTCGCCCGATTACAACGGTATGTGTATTTTTCCTTAGGCCTTTGTAGTTATTGATTTCGGGTATCAGACTTGCGAAAATTTTGATAGTTTCTCAACCATACCTTAACTTCAAACTCCCATATCTCGCGAACGGATCGACGAACTCTAGAAATTCCTGTTGCATCTGAATGTAGAAACTCGCCCGATTACAACGGTATGTGTACTTTTCCCCTAGGCCATTCAAGTTATTGGTTTCGAGTATCAGACCAGCGAAAATTTTGATGGTTTCTCCACCATTCCTTAACTTCAAACTCCCATGTCTCGCGAACGGATTGACGAACACGAGAAATTCCTGTTGCATCTGAAAGGAGAAACTAGCCCGATTACAACGGTATGTGTATTTTTGCCCTAGGCCATAGTAGTTATTGGTTTCGAGAATCGGACTTGCGAAAATTTTGACGGTTTCTCAACCATTCCTTAACTTCAAACACTCATATCTCGCGAACGGATTGACGATCTCGGGAAATTCCAATTGCATCTGAAAGCAGAAACTCGTCCGATTACAACGGTGTGCGTATTTTTGCCCTAGGCAATAGTAGTTATTGGTGTCGAGTATCAGACTGGCGAAAATTTTGATGGTTTCTCAACCATTCCTTACTTTCAAGTTCCCATATCTCGCGAACGGATTGACGAACTCGAGAAATTCCTATTGCATCTGAAAGCAGAAACTCGCCCGATTACAACGGTATGTGTATTTTTGCCTTAGGCCATAGTAGTAATTGGTTTCGAGTATCAGACTCGCGAAAATTTTGATGGTTTCTCAACCATTCCTTAACTTCAAACTCCCATATCTCGCGAACGGATTGACGAACTCGAAAAATTCCTGTTGCATCTGAAAGCAGAAACTCGCCCGATTACAACGGTATGTGTATTTTTCCCTAGGCCTTTGTAGTTATTGATTTCGGGTATCAGACTTGCGAAAATTTTGATGGTTTCTCAACCATTCCTTAATTTCAAACTCCCATATCTCGCGAACGGATTGACGAACTCTAGAAATTCCTGTTGCATCTGAATGTAGAAACTCGCCCGATTACAACGGTATGTGTACTTTTCCCCTAGGCCATTCAAGTTATTGGTTTCGAGTATCAGACCAGCGAAAATTTTGATGGTTTGTCAACCATTCCTTAATTTGAAACTCCCATATCTCGCGAACGGATTGACGAACTCGACAAATTCCTGTTCCATCTGAAAGTAGAAACTCGCCCGATTACAACGGTATGTGTATTTTTCCTTAGGCCTTTGTAGTTATTGATTTCGGGTATCAGACTTGCGAAAATTTTGATAGTTTCTCAACCATACCTTAACTTCAAACTCCCATATCTCGCGAACGGATCGACGAACTCTAGAAATTCCTGTTGCATCTGAATGTAGAAACTCGCCCGATTACAACGGTATGTGTACTTTTCCCCTAGGCCATTCAAGTTACTGGTTTCGAGTATCAGACCAGCGAAAATTTTGATGGTTTCTCCACCATTCCTTAACTTCAAACTCCCATGTCTCGCGAACGGATTGACGAACACGAGAAATTCCTGTTGCATCTGAAAGGAGAAACTAGCCCGATTACAATGGTATGTGTATTTTTGCCCTAGGCCATAGTAGTTATTGGTTTCGAGAATCGGACTTGCGAAAATTTTGACGGTTTCTCAACCATTCCTTAACTTCAAACACCCATATCTCGCGAACGGATTGACGACCTCGGGAAATTCCAATTGCATCTGAAAGCAGAAACTCGCCCGATTACAACGGTATGTGTATTTTTGCGCTAGGCCGTAGTAGTTATTGGTTTCGAGTATCAGACTGGCGAAAATTTTGATAATTTCTCAACCATTCCATAACTTCAAACTCCCATATCTCGCGAACGGATTGACGAACTCGAGAAATTCCTGTTGCATCTGAAAGCAGAAACTCGCCCGATTACAACGGTATGTGTATTTTTGCCCTAGGCCATTGTAGTTATTGGTTTCGAGTATCAGACTTGCGAAAATTTTGATGGTTCCTCAACCATTCCTTAACTTCAAACTCCCATATCTCGCGAACGGATTGATAAACTCCAGAAATTCCTATTGCATCTGAAAGCAGAAACTCGCCCGATTACAACGGTATGCGTATTTTTGCCCTAGGCAATAGTAGTTATTGGTTTCGAGTATCAGACTGGCGAAAATTTTGATAATTTCTCAACCATTCCATAACTTCAAACTCCCATATCTCGCGAACGGATTGACGAACTCGAGAAATTCCTGTTGCATCTGAAAGCAGAAACTCGCCCGATTACAACGGTATGCGTATTTTTGCCCTAGGCAATAGTAGTTATTGGTTTCGAGTATCAGACTTGCGAAAATTTTGATGATTTCTCAACCATTCCTTAACTTCAAACTCCCATATCTCGCGAACGGATTGACGAACTCGAAAAATTCCTGCTGCATCTCAAAGCAGAAACTCGCCCGATTACAACGGTATGTGTATTTTTGCCCTAGGCCATTGTAGTTATTGGTTTCGAGTATCAGACTTGCGAAAATTTTGATGGTTTCTCAACCATTCCTTAACTTCAAACTCCCATATCTCCCAAACGGATTGACGAACTCGAGAAATTCCTATTGCATCTGCAAGCAGAAACTCGCCCGATTTCAAGGGTAAGTGTACTTTTCCCCTAGGCCAATCCAGTTATTGGTTTCGGTGTATCAGATCAGCGAAAATTTTGGTGGTTTCTCAACCATTCTTTAACTTCAAACTCCCATATCTCGCGAACGGATTGACGAACTCGAGAAATTCCTGTTGCATCTGAATGTAGAAACTCGCCCGATTACAACGGTATGTGTACTTTTCCCCTAGGCCATTCCAGTTATTTGTTTCGAGTATCATACCAGCGAAAATTTTGGTGGTTTCTCAACCATTCCTTAACTTCAAACTCCCATATCTCGCGAACGAATTGACGAACTCGAGAATTTCCTGATGCATCTGGAAGAAGAAACTCGCCCGATTACAACGGTATGTGTATTTTTCCCCTAGGCCATGGTAGTTATTGGTTTCGAGTATCAGACTTGCGCAAATCTTGATGGTTTCTCAAGCGCTCCTTAACTTCAAACTCCCATATCTCGCGAACGGACTAACGAACTCCAGAAATTCCTGCTGCATCTGAAAGTTGAAACTCGCCCGATTACAACGGTATGTGTATTTTTCCCTAGGCCTCTGTAGTTATTGATTTCGGGTATCAGACTTGCGAAAATTTTGATAGTTTCTCAACCATTCCTTAACTTCAAACTCCCATATCTCGCGAACGGATTGACGAACTCGAGAAATTCCTGTTCCATCTGAAAGTAGAAACTCGCCCGATTACAACGGTATGTGTATTTTTCCCCTAGGCCATTCAAGTTATTGGTTTCGAGTATCAGATCAGCGAAAATTTTGATGGTTTGTCAACCATTCCGTAACTTCAAACTCCCATATCTCGCGAACGGATTGACGAACTCGAAAAATTCCTGTTGCATCTGAAAGTAGAAACTCGCCCGATTACAACGGTATGTGTATTTTCCCCCTAGGCATTTGTAGTTATTGGTTTCGGCTATCAGACCTGCGAAAATTTTGATGGTTTCTCAACCATTCCTTAACTTCAAACTCCCATATCTCGCGAACGGATTGACGAACTCGAGAAATTCCTGCTGCATCTGAAAGCAGAAAGTAGCCCGATTACAACGGTATGTGTACTTTTCCCCTAGGCCATTCAAGTTATTGGTTTCGAGTATCAGACCTGCGAAAATTTTGATGGTTTCTCAACCATTCCTTAACTTCAAACTCCCATGTCTCGCGAACGGATTGACGAACACGAGAAATTCCTGTTGCATCTGAAAGCAGAAACTCGCCCGATTACAAAGGTATGTGTATTTTTGCCCCAGGCCGTAGTAGTTATTGGTTTCGAGTATCGGACTTGCGAAAATTTTGATGGTTTCTCAACCATTCCTTAACTACAAACTCCCATATCTCGCGAACGGATTGACGAACACGAGAAATTCCTGTTGCATCTGAAATTAGAAACTCGACCGATTACAATGGTGTGTGTTTTTTTTTCCCCTAGGCCATTGTAGTTATTAGTTTCGTGTATCAGACTTGCGAAAATTTTGATGGTTTCTCAACCATTCCTTAACTTCAAACTCCCATATCTCGCGAACGGATTGCCGATCTCGGGAAATTCCTGTTGCATCTGAAATTAGAAACTCGACCGATTACAATGGTGTGTGTTTTTTTTTCCCCTAGGCCATTGTAGTTATTGGTTTCGAGTATCAGACTTGCGAAAATTTTGATGGTTTCTCAACCATTCCTTAACTTCAAACTCCCATATCTCCCAAACGGATTGACGAACTCGAGAAATTCCTATTGCATCTGCAAGCAGAAACTCGCCCGATTTCAAGGGTAAGTGTACTTTTCCCCTAGGCCAATCCAGTTATTGGTTTCGGTGTATCAGATCAGCGAAAATTTTGGTGGTTTCTCAACCATTCTTTAACTTCAAACTCCCATATCTCGCGAACGGATTGACGAACTCGAGAAATTCCTGTTGCATCTGAATGTAGAAACTCGCCCGATTACAACGGTATGTGTACTTTTCCCCTAGGCCATTCCAGTTATTTGTTTCGAGTATCATACCAGCGAAAATTTTGGTGGTTTCTCAACCATTCCTTAACTTCAAACTCCCATATCTCGCGAACGAATTGACGAACTCGAGAATTTCCTGATGCATCTGGAAGAAGAAACTCGCCCGATTACAACGGTATGTGTATTTTTCCCCTAGGCCATGGTAGTTATTGGTTTCGAGTATCAGACTTGCGCAAATCTTGATGGTTTCTCAAGCGCTCCTTAACTTCAAACTCCCATATCTCGCGAACGGACTAACGAACTCCAGAAATTCCTGCTGCATCTGAAAGTTGAAACTCGCCCGATTACAACGGTATGTGTATTTTTCCCTAGGCCTCTGTAGTTATTGATTTCGGGTATCAGACTTGCGAAAATTTTGATAGTTTCTCAACCATTCCTTAACTTCAAACTCCCATATCTCGCGAACGGATTGACGAACTCGAGAAATTCCTGTTCCATCTGAAAGTAGAAACTCGCCCGATTACAACGGTATGTGTATTTTTCCCCTAGGCCATTCAAGTTATTGGTTTCGAGTATCAGATCAGCGAAAATTTTGATGGTTTGTCAACCATTCCGTAACTTCAAACTCCCATATCTCGCGAACGGATTGACGAACTCGAAAAATTCCTGTTGCATCTGAAAGTAGAAACTCGCCCGATTACAACGGTATGTGTATTTTCCCCCTAGGCATTTGTAGTTATTGGTTTCGGCTATCAGACCTGCGAAAATTTTGATGGTTTCTCAACCATTCCTTAACTTCAAACTCCCATATCTCGCGAACGGATTGACGAACTCGAGAAATTCCTGCTGCATCTGAAAGCAGAAAGTAGCCCGATTACAACGGTATGTGTACTTTTCCCCTAGGCCATTCAAGTTATTGGTTTCGAGTATCAGACCTGCGAAAATTTTGATGGTTTCTCAACCATTCCTTAACTTCAAACTCCCATGTCTCGCGAACGGATTGACGAACACGAGAAATTCCTGTTGCATCTGAAAGCAGAAACTCGCCCGATTACAAAGGTATGTGTATTTTTGCCCCAGGCCGTAGTAGTTATTGGTTTCGAGTATCGGACTTGCGAAAATTTTGATGGTTTCTCAACCATTCCTTAACTACAAACTCCCATATCTCGCGAACGGATTGACGAACACGAGAAATTCCTGTTGCATCTGAAATTAGAAACTCGACCGATTACAATGGTGTGTGTTTTTTTTTCCCCTAGGCCATTGTAGTTATTAGTTTCGTGTATCAGACTTGCGAAAATTTTGATGGTTTCTCAACCATTCCTTAACTTCAAACTCCCATATCTCGCGAACGGATTGCCGATCTCGGGAAATCCCAATTGCATATGAAAGCAGAAACTCGCCCGATTACAACGGTGTGTTTATTTTTGCCCTAGGCCATAGTAGTTATTGGATTCGAGTATCAGACTTGCGAAAATTTTGATGGTTTCTCAACCATTCCTTAATTTCAAACTCCCATATCTCGCGAACGGATTGACGAACTCGAGAAATTCCTGTTCCATCTGAAAGTAGAAACTCGCCCGATTACAACGGTATGTGTATTTTTCCCTAGGCCTTTGTAGTTATTGATTTCGGGTACCAGACTTGCGAAAATTTTGATAGTTTCTCAACCATTCCTTAACTTCAAACTCCCATATCTCGCGAACGGATTGACGAACTCTAGAAATTCCTGTTGCATCTGAATGTAGAAACTCGCCCGATTACAACGGTATGTGTACTTTTCCCCTAGGCCATTCAAGTTATTGGTTTCGAGTAACAGACCAGCGAAAATTTTGATGGTTTCTCCACCATTCCTTAACTTCAAACTCCGATGTCTCGCGAACGGATTGACGAACACGAGAAATTCCTGTTGCATCTGAAAGGAGAAACTAGCCCGATTACAACGGTATGTGTATTTTTGTCCTAGGCCATAGTAGTTATTGGTTTCGAGTATCAGACTTGCGAAAATTTTGATAGTTTCTCAACCATTCCTTAACTTCAAACTCCCATATCTCGCGAACGGATTGACGATCTCGAGAAATGCCTGTTGCATCTGAAAGCCGAAACTCGCCCGATTACAACGGTATGCGTATTTTTGCCCTACGCCATAGTTGTTATTGGTTTCGAGTATCAGACTTGCGAAAATTTTGATGGTTTCTCAACCATTCCGTAACTTCAAACTCCCATATCTCGCGAACGGATTGACGAACTCGAGAAATTCCTGTTGCATCTTAAAGCAGAAAGTAGCCCGATTACAACGGTATGTATATTTTTGCCCTAGGCCATTGTAGTTATTGGTTTCGAGTATCAGACTTTCGAAAATTTTGATGGTTTCTCAACCATTCCTTAACTTCAAACTCCCATATCTCCCAAACGGATTGACGAACTCGAGAAATTCCTATTGCATCTGCAAGCAGAAACTCGCCCGATTACAACGGTATGTGTATTTTTCCCCTAGTCCTTTGTAGTTATTGGTTTCGGGTATCAGACTTGCGAAAATTTTGATGGTTTTTCAACCATTCCTTAATTTCAAACCCCCATATCTCGCGAACGGATTGACGAACTCGAGAAGTTCCTGTTGCATCTGAAAGCAGAGACTCGCCCGATTACAATGGTATGTGTATTTTTGCCCTAGGCCATAGTAGTTATTAGTTTCGAGAGTCAGACTTGCAAAAAGTTTGATGGTTTCTCAAGCGCTCCTTAACTTCGAACTCCCATATCTCGCGAACGGACAAACGAACTCGAGAAATTCCTGTTGCATCTGAATGTAGGAACTCGACCCATTACAACGGTATGCGTATTTTTCCCCTAGGCCTTTGTAGTTATTGGTTTCGGGTATCAAACTTGCGAAAATTTTGATGGTTTATCAACCATTCCTTAACTTCAAACTCCCATACCTCGCGAACGGATTGACGAACTCCAGAAATTCCTGCTGCGTCTGAAAGTAGAAACTTGCCCGATTACAACGGTATGTCTATTTTTGCCTTAGGCAATAGTAGTTATTGGTTTCAAGTATCAGACTTGCGAAAATTTTGATGGTTTCTCAACCATTCCTTAGCTTCAAACTCCCATATCTCGCGAACGGATTGACGAACTCGAGAAATACCTGTTGCATCTGAAAGCCGAAACTCGCCCGATTACAACGGTATGCGTATTTTTGCCCTACGCCAAAGGTTCTTATTGGTTTCGAGTATCAGACTTGCGAAAATTTTGATGGTTTCTCAACCATTCCGTAACTTCAAACTCCCATATCTCGCGAACGGATAGACGAGCTCGAGAAATTCCTGTTGCATCTGAAAGTAGAAACTCGCCCGATTACAACGGTATGTGTATTCTTCCCCTAGGCCTTCGTAGTTATTGGTTTCGGGTATCAGACTTGCGAAATTTTGATGGTTTGTCAACCATTCCCTAACTTCAAACGCCCATATCTCGCGAAAGGATTGACGAACTCGAGAAATTCCTGTTGCATCTGAAAGTAGAAACTCGCCCGATTACAACGGTATGTGTATTTTTCCCCTAGGCCTTTGTAGTTATTGGTTTAGGGTATCAGACTTGCGAAAATTTTGATGGTTTCTCAGCCATTCCTTAACTTCAAACTCCCATATCTCGCGAACGGATTGACGAACTCGAGAAAGTCCTGTTGCATCTGAAAGCAGAGACTCGCCCGATTAGAATGGTATGTGTATTTTTGCCCCACGCCATAGTAGTTATTGTTTTCGAGTATCAGACTTGCGAAAATTTTGATGGTTTCTCAACCATTCCTTAACTACAAACTCCCATATCACGCGAACGGATTGACGAACTCGAGAAATTCCTATTGCATCTGAAAGCAGAAACTCGCCCGATTACAACGGTATGTGTATTTTTGCCCTAGGCCATTGTAATTATTGGTTTCGAGTATCAGACTTGCGAAAATCTTGATGGTTTCTCAACCATTCCTTAACTTCAAACTCCCATAT
Organism: Ptiloglossa arizonensis; assembly: GCF_051014685.1. NCBI lineage: Eukaryota > Metazoa > Arthropoda > Insecta > Hymenoptera > Colletidae > Ptiloglossa > Ptiloglossa arizonensis. The sequence continues at coordinate 391,956 of NW_027478782.1, read as the reverse complement.
CTCGCGAACGGATTGACGATCTCGAGAAATGCCTGTTGCATCTGAAAGCCGAAACTCGCCCGATTACAACGGTATGCGTATTTTTGCCCTACGCCATAGTTGTTATTGGTTTCGAGTATCAGACTTGCGAAAATTTTGATGGTTTCTCAAGCATTCCTTAACTTCAAACTCCCATATCTCGCGAACGGATTGACGAACTCGAGAAATTCCTGCTGCATCTGAAAGCAGAGACTCGCCCGATTACAATAGTATGTGTATTTTTGCCCTACGCCATAGTAGTTATTGTTTTCGAGTATCAGACTTGCGAAAATTTTGATGGTTTTTCAACCATTCGTTACATTCAAACTCCCATATCTCGCGAACGGATTGACGAACTCGAGAAATTCCTGTTGCATCTGAAAGCAGAAACGCGCCCGATTTCAAGGGTAAGTGTACTTTTCCCCTAGGCCAATCCAGTTATTGGTGTCGAGTATCAGACTTGCGAAAATTTTGATGGTTTCTCAACCATTCCTTAACTTCAAACTCCCATATCTCCCAAACGGATTGACGAACTCGAGAAATTCCTATTGCATCTGAAAGCAGAAACTGGCCCGATTACAACGGTATGTGTATTTTTCCCCTAGGCCTTCGTAGTTATTGGTTTCGGGTATCAGACTTGCGAAAATTTTGATGGTTTCTCAACCATTCCTTAACTTCAAACTCCCATATCTCGCGAACGGATTGACGAACTCGAGAAATTCCTGTTGCATCTGAAAGCAGAAAGTGGCCCGATTACAACGGTATGCGTATTTTTGCCCTAGGCAATAGTAGTTATTGGTTTCGAGTATCAGACTTGCGAAAATTTTGATGGTTTCTCAACCATTCCTGAACTTCAAACCCCCATATCTCGCGAACGGATTGACGAACTCGAGAAATTCCTGTTGCATCTGAAAGCCGAAACTCGCCCGATTAGAACGGTATGCGTATTTTTGCCCTACGCCATAGTAGTTATTGGTTTCGGGTATCAGACTTGCGAAAATTTTGATGGTTTACCAACCATTCCTTAACTGCAAACTCCCATACCTCGCGAACGGATTGACGAACTCCAGAAATTCCTGCTGCGTCTGAAAGTAGAAACTTGCCCGATTACAACGGTATGTGTATTTTTGCCCTAGGCAATAGTAGTTATTGGTTTCGAGTATCAGACTTGCGAAAATTTTGATGGTTTCTCAACCATACCTTAACTTCAAACTCCCATATCTCGCGAACGGATTGACGAACTCGAGAAATGCCTGTTGCATCTGAAAGCCGAAACTCGCCCGATTAGAACGGTATGCGTATTTTTGCCCTACGCCATAGTAGTTATTGGTTTCGGGTATCAGACTTGCGAAAATTTTGATGGTTTCTCAACCATTCCTTAACTTCAAACTCCCATATCACGCGAACGGATTGACGAACTCGAGAAATTCCTATTGCATCTGAAAGCAGAAACTCGCCCGATTACAACGGTATGTGTATTTTTGCCCTAGGCCATTGTAATTATTGGTTTCGAGTATCAGACTTGCGAAAATCTTGATGGTTTCTCAACCATTCCTTAACTTCAAACTCCCATATCTCGCGAACGGATTGACGATCTCGAGAAATGCCTGTTGCATCTGAAAGCCGAAACTCGCCCGATTAGAACGGTATGCGTATTTTTGCCCTACGCCATAGTAGTTATTGGTTTCGGGTATCAGACTTGCGAAAATTTTGATGGTTTCTCAACCATTCCTTAACTTCAAACCCCCATATCTCGCGAACGGATTGACGAACTCGAGAAATTCCTGTTGCATCTGAAAGTAGAGACTCGCCCGATTTCAAGGGTATGTGTACTTTTCCCCTAGGCCAATCCAGTTATTGGTTTCGGTGCATCAGATCAGCGAAAATTTTGGTGGTTTCTCAACCATTCCTTAACTTCAAACTCCCATATCTCGCGAACGGATTGACGAACTCGAGAAATTCCTGTTGCATCTGAAAGTAGAAACTCGCCCGATTACAACGGTATGTGTATTTTTCCCCTAGGCCTTTGTAGTTATTGGTTTCGGGTATCAGACTTGCGAAAATTTTGATGGATTCTCAACCATTCCTTAACTTCAAACTCCCATATCTCACGAACGGATTGACGAACTCGAGAAATTCCTGTTGCATCTGAAAGCAGAAAGTAGCCCGATTACAACGGTATGCGTATTTTTGCCCTAGGCAATAGTAGTTATTGGTTTCGAGTATCAGACTTGCGAAAATTTTGATGGTTTCTCAACCATTCCTTAACTTCAAACCCCCATATCTCGCGAACGGATTGACGAACTCGAGAAATTCCTGTTGCATCTGAAAGTAGAGACTCGCCCGATTACAACGGTATGTGTATTTTTGCCCTAGGCAATAGTAGTTATTGGTTTCGAGTATCAGACTTGCGAAAATTTTGATGGTTTCTCAACCATTCCGTAACTTCAAACTCCCATATCTCGCGAACGGATTGACGAGCTCGAGAATTTCCTGTTGCATCTGAAAGTAGAAACTCGCCCGATTACAACGGTATGTGTATTTTTCCCCTAGGCCTTCGTAGTTATTGGTTTCGGGTATCAGACTTGCGAAATTTTGATGGTTTGTCAACCATTCCCTAACTTCAAACGCCCATATCTCGCGAAACGATTGACGAACTCGAGAAATTCCTGTTGCATCTGAAAGTAGAAACTCGCCCGATTACAACGGTATGTGTATTTTTCCCCTAGGCCTTTGTAGTTATTGGTTTCGGGTATCAGACTTGCGAAAATTTTGATGGTTTCTCAACCATTCCTTAACTTCAAACTCCCATATCACGCGAACGGATTGACGAACTCGAGAAATTCCTGCTGCATCTGAAAGCAGAGACTCGCCCGATTACAACGGTATGTGTATTTTTGCCCTACGCCATAGTAGTTATTGTTTTCGAGTATCAGACATGCGAAAGTTTTGATGGTTTTTCAACCATTCGTTACATTCAAACTCCCATATCTCGCGAACGGATTGACGAACTCGAGAAATTCCTGTTGCATCTGAAAGCAGAAACTCGCCCGATTTCAAGGGTAAGTGTACTTTTCCCCTAGGCCAATCCAGTTATTGGTTTCGAGTATCAGACTTGCGAAAATTTTGATGGTTTCTCAACCATTCCTTAACTTCAAACTCCCATATCTCCCAAACGGATTGACGAACTCGAGAAATTCCTATTGCATCTGAAAGCAGAAACTCGCCCGATTACAACGGTATGTGTATTTTTCCCCTAGGCCTTCGTAGTTATTGGTTTCGGGTATCAGACTTGCGAAATTTTGATGGTTTGTCAACCATTCCGTAACTTCAAACTCCCATATCTCGCGAACGGATTGACGAACTCGAGAAATTCCTGTTGCATCTGAAAGTAGAAACTCGCCCGATTACAACGGTATGTGTATTTTTCCCCTAGGCCTTTGTAGTTATTGGTTTCGGGTATCAGACTTGCGAAAATTTTGATGGTTTCTCAACCATTCCTTAACTTCAAACTCCCATATCTCGCGAACGGATTGACGAACTCGAGAAATTCCTGTTGCATCTTAAAGCAGAAAGTAGCCCGATTACAACGGTATGCGTATTTTTGCCCTAGGCAATAGTAGTTATTGGTTTCGAGTATCAGACTTGCGAAAATTTTGATGGTTTCTCAACCATTCCTTAATTTCAAACCCCCATATCTCGCGAACGGATTGACGAACTCGAGAAGTTCCTGTTGCATCTGAAAGCAGAGACTCGCCCGATTACAATGGTATGTGTATTTTTGCCCTAGGCCATAGTAGTTATTAGTTTCGAGAGTCAGACTTGCAAAAATTTTGATGGTTTCTCAAGCGCTCCTTAACTTCGAACTCCCATATCTCGCGAACGGTCTAACGAACTAGAGAAATTCCTGTTGCATCTGAATGTAGGAACTCGACACATTACAACGGTATGCGTATTTTTCCCCTAGGCCTTTGTAGTTATTGGTTTCGGGTATCAAACTTGCGAAAATTTTGATGGTTTATCAACCATTCCTTAACTTCAAACTCCCATACCTCGCGAACGGATTGACGAACTCCAGAAATTCCTGCTGCGTCTGAAAGTAGAAACTTGCCCGATTACAACGGTATGTGTATTTTTGCCTTAGGCAATAGTAGTTATTGGTTTCGAGTATCAGACTTGCGAAAATTTTGATGGTTTCTCAACCATTCCTTAACTTCAAACCCCCATATCTCGCGAACGGATTGACGAACTCGAGAAATGCCTGTTGCATCTGAAAGCCGAAACTCGCCCGATTACAACGGTATGCGTATTTTTGCCCTACGTCATAGTTGTTATTGGTTTCGAGTATCAGACTTGCGAAAATTTTGATGGTTTGTCAACCATTCCCTAACTTCAAACGCCCATATCTCGCGAAAGGATTGACGAACTTGAGAAATTCCTGTTGCATCTGAAAGTAGAAACTCGCCCGATTACAACGGTATGTGTATTTTTCCCCTAGGCCTTTGTAGTTATTGGTTTCGGGTATCAGACTTGCGAAAATTTTGATGGTTTCTCAACCATTCCTTAACTTCAAACTCCCATATCACGCGAACGGATTGACGAACTCGAGAAATTCCTGCTGCATCTGAAAGCAGAGACCCGCCCGATTACAACGGTATGTGTATTTTTGCCCTACGCCATAGTAGTTATTGTTTTCGAGTATCAGACTTGCGAAAATTTTGATGGTTTTTCAACCATTCGTTACATTCAAACTCCCATATCTCGCGAACGGATTGACGAACTCGAGAAATTCCTGTTGCATCTGAAAGCAGAAACTCGCCCGATTTCAAGGGTAAGTGTACTTTTCCCCTAGGCCAATCCAGTTATTGGTTTCGGTGTATCAGATCAGCGAAAATTTTGGTGGTTTCTCAACCATTCTTTAACTTCAAACTCCCATATCTCGCGAACGGATTGACAAACTCGAGAAATTCCTGTTGCATCTGAAAGTAGAAACTCGCCCGATTACAACGGTATGTGTATTTTTCCCCTAGGCCTTTGTAGTTATTGGTTTCGGGCATCAGACTTGCGAAAATTTTGATGGTTTCTCAACCATTCCTTAACTTCAAACTCCCATATCTCGCGAACGGATTGACGAACTCGAGAAATTCCTGTTGCTTCTGAAAGCAGAAAGTAGCCCGATTACAACGGTACGCGTATTTTTGCCCTAGGCAATAGTAGTTATTGGTTTCGAGTATCAGACTTGCGAAAATTTTGATGGTTTCTCAACCATTCCTTAACTTCAAACCCCCATATCTCGCGAACGGATTGACGAACTCGAGAAATTCCTGTTGCATCTGAAAGTAGAGACTCGCCCGATTACAACGGTATGTGTATTTTTGCCCTAGGCAATAGTAGTTATTGGTTTCGAGTATCAGACTTGCGAAAATTTTGATGGTTTCTCAACCATACCTTAACTTCAAACTCCCATATCTCGCGAACGGATTGACGAACTCGAGAAATGCCTGTTGCATCTGAAAGCCGAAACTCGCCCGATTAGAACGGTATGCGTATTTTTGCCCTACGCCATAGTAGTTATTGGTTTCGGGTATCAGACTTGCGAAAATTTTGATGGTTTATCAACCATTCCTTAACTTCAAACTCCCATACCTTGCGAACGGATTGACGAACTCCAGAAATTCCTGCTGCGTCTGAAAGTAGAAACTTGCCCGATTACAACGGTATGTGTATTTTTGCCCTAGGCAATAGTAGTTATTGGTTTCGAGTATCAGACTTGCGAAAATTTTGATGGTTTCTCAACCATTCCTTAACTTCAAACTCCCATATCTCGCGAACGGATTGACGAACTCGAGAAATTCCTGTTGCATCTGAAAGCAGAAAGTAGCCCGATAACAACGGTATGCGTATTTTTGCCCTAGGCAATAGTAGTTATTGGTTTCGAGTATCAGACTTGCGAAAATTTTGATGGTTTCTCAACCATTCCTTAACTACAAACTCCCATATCACGCGAACGGATTGACGAACTCGAGAAATTCCTATTGCATCTGAAAGCAGAAACTCGCCCGATTACAACGGTATGTGTATTTTTGCCCTAGGCCATTGTAATTATTGGTTTCGAGTATCAGACTTGCGAAAATTTTGATGGTTTCTCAACCATTCCTTAGCTTCAAACTCCCATATCTCGCGAACGGATTGACGATCTCGAGAAATGCCTGTTGCATCTGAAAGCCGAAACTCGCCCGATTACAACGGTATGCGTATTTTTGCCCTACGCCATAGTTGTTATTGGTTTCGAGTATCAGACTTGCGAAAATTTTGTTGGTTTCTCAACCATTCCTTAACTACAAACTCCCATATCACGCGAACGGATTGACGAACTCGAGAAATTCCTATTGCATCTGAAAGCAGAAACTCGCCCGATTACAACGGTATGTGTATTTTTGCCCTAGGCCATTGTAGTTATTGGTTTCGAGTATCAGACTTTCGAAAATTTTGATGGTTTCTCAACCATTCCTTAACTTCAAACTCCCATATCTCCCAAACGGATTGACGAACTCGAGAAATTCCTATTGCATCTGCAAGCAGAAACTCGCCCGATTACAACGGTATGTGTATTTTTCCCCTAGTCCTTTGTAGTTATTGGTTTCGGGTATCAGACTTGCGAAAATTTTGATGGTTTCTCAACCATTCCTTAACTTCAAACTCCCATATCTCGCGAACGGATTGACGAACTCGAGAAATTCCTGTTGCATCTGAAAGCCGAAACTCGCCCGATTACAACGGTATGCGTATTTTGGCCCTACGCCATAGTTGTTATTGGTTTCGAGTATCAGACTTGCGAAAATTTTGATGGTTTCTCAACCATTCCTTAACTTCAAACTCCCATATCTCGCGAACGGATTGACGAACTCGAGAAATTCCTGCTGCATCTGAAAGCAGAGACTCGCCCGATTACAATAGTATGTGTATTTTTGCCCTACGCCATAGTAGTTATTGTTTTCGAGTATCAGACTTGCGAAAATTTTGATGGTTTTTCAACCATTCGTTACATTCAAACTCCCATATCTCGCGAACGGATTGACGAACTCGAGAAATTCCTGTTGCATCTGAAAGCAGAAACGCGCCCGATTTCAAGGGTAAGTGTACTTTTCCCCTAGGCCAATCCAGTTATTGGTTTCGAGTATCAGACTTGCGAAAATTTTGATGGTTTCTCAACCATTCCTTAACTTCAAACTCCCATATCTCCCAAACGGATTGACGAACTCGAGAAATTCCTATTGCATCTGAAAGCAGAAACTGGCCCGATTACAACGGTATGTGTATTTTTCCCCTAGGCCTTCGTAGTTATTGGTTTCGGGTATCAGACTTGCGAAAATTTTGATGGTTTCTCAACCATTCCTTAACTTCAAACTCCCATATCTCGCGAACGGATTGACGAACTCGAGAAATTCCTGTTGCATCTGAAAGCAGAAAGTGGCCCGATTACAACGGTATGCGTATTTTTGCCCTAGGCAATAGTAGTTATTGGTTTCGAGTATCAGACTTGCGAAAATTTTGATGGTTTCTCAACCATTCCTGAACTTCAAACCCCCATATCTCGCGAACGGATTGACGAACTCGAGAAATTCCTGTTGCATCTGAAAGCCGAAACTCGCCCGATTAGAACGGTATGCGTATTTTTGCCCTACGCCATAGTAGTTATTGGTTTCGGGTATCAGACTTGCGAAAATTTTGATGGTTTACCAACCATTCCTTAACTGCAAACTCCCATACCTCGCGAACGGATTGACGAACTCCAGAAATTCCTGCTGCGTCTGAAAGTAGAAACTTGCCCGATTACAACGGTATGTGTATTTTTGCCCTAGGCAATAGTAGTTATTGGTTTCGAGTATCAGACTTGCGAAAATTTTGATGGTTTCTCAACCATACCTTAACTTCAAACTCCCATATCTCGCGAACGGATTGACGAACTCGAGAAATGCCTGTTGCATCTGAAAGCCGAAACTCGCCCGATTAGAACGGTATGCGTATTTTTGCCCTACGCCATAGTAGTTATTGGTTTCGGGTATCAGACTTGCGAAAATTTTGATGGTTTCTCAACCATTCCTTAACTTCAAACTCCCATATCACGCGAACGGATTGACGAACTCGAGAAATTCCTATTGCATCTGAAAGCAGAAACTCGCCCGATTACAACGGTATGTGTATTTTTGCCCTAGGCCATTGTAATTATTGGTTTCGAGTATCAGACTTGCGAAAATCTTGATGGTTTCTCAACCATTCCTTAACTTCAAACTCCCATATCTCGCGAACGGATTGACGATCTCGAGAAATGCCTGTTGCATCTGAAAGCCGAAACTCGCCCGATTAGAACGGTATGCGTATTTTTGCCCTACGCCATAGTAGTTATTGGTTTCGGGTATCAGACTTGCGAAAATTTTGATGGTTTCTCAACCATTCCTTAACTTCAAACCCCCATATCTCGCGAACGGATTGACGAACTCGAGAAATTCCTGTTGCATCTGAAAGTAGAGACTCGCCCGATTTCAAGGGTATGTGTACTTTTCCCCTAGGCCAATCCAGTTATTGGTTTCGGTGTATCAGATCAGCGAAAATTTTGGTGGTTTCTCAACCATTCCTTAACTTCAAACTCCCATATCTCGCGAACGGATTGACGAACTCGAGAAATTCCTGTTGCATCTGAAAGTAGAAACTCGCCCGATTACAACGGTATGTGTATTTTTCCCCTAGGCCTTTGTAGTTATTGGTTTCGGGTATCAGACTTGCGAAAATTTTGATGGATTCTCAACCATTCCTTAACTTCAAACTCCCATATCTCACGAACGGATTGACGAACTCGAGAAATTCCTGTTGCATCTGAAAGCAGAAAGTAGCCCGATTACAACGGTATGCGTATTTTTGCCCTAGGCAATAGTAGTTATTGGTTTCGAGTATCAGACTTGCGAAAATTTTGATGGTTTCTCAACCATTCCTTAACTTCAAACCCCCATATCTCGCGAACGGATTGACGAACTCGAGAAATTCCTGTTGCATCTGAAAGTAGAGACTCGCCCGATTACAACGGTATGTGTATTTTTGCCCTAGGCAATAGTAGTTATTGGTTTCGAGTATCAGACTTGCGAAAATTTTGATGGTTTCTCAACCATTCCGTAACTTCAAACTCCCATATCTCGCGAACGGATTGACGAGCTCGAGAATTTCCTGTTGCATCTGAAAGTAGAAACTCGCCCGATTACAACGGTATGTGTATTTTTCCCCTAGGCCTTCGTAGTTATTGGTTTCGGGTATCAGACTTGCGAAATTTTGATGGTTTGTCAACCATTCCCTAACTTCAAACGCCCATATCTCGCGAAACGATTGACGAACTCGAGAAATTCCTGTTGCATCTGAAAGTAGAAACTCGCCCGATTACAACGGTATGTGTATTTTTCCCCTAGGCCTCTGTAGTTATTGGTTTCGGGTATCAGACTTGCGAAAATTTTGATGGTTTCTCAACCATTCCTTAACTTCAAACTCCCATATCACGCGAACGGATTGACGAACTCGAGAAATTCCTGCTGCATCTGAAAGCAGAGACTCGCCCGATTACAACGGTATGTGTATTTTTGCCCTACGCCATAGTAGTTATTGTTTTCGAGTATCAGACATGCGAAAATTTTGATGGTTTTTCAACCATTCGTTACATTCAAACTCCCATATCTCGCGAACGGATTGACGAACTCGAGAAATTCCTGTTGCATCTGAAAGCAGAAACTCGCCCGATTTCAAGGGTAAGTGTACTTTTCCCCTAGGCCAATCCAGTTATTGGTTTCGAGTATCAGACTTGCGAAAATTTTGATGGTTTCTCAACCATTCCTTAACTTCAAACTCCCATATCTCCCAAACGGATTGACGAACTCGAGAAATTCCTATTGCATCTGAAAGCAGAAACTCGCCCGATTACAACGGTATGTGTATTTTTCCCCTAGGCCTTCGTAGTTATTGGTTTCGGGTATCAGACTTGCGAAATTTTGATGGTTTGTCAACCATTCCGTAACTTCAAACTCCCATATCTCGCGAACGGATTGACGAACTCGAGAAATTCCTGTTGCATCTGAAAGTAGAAACTCGCCCGATTACAACGGTATGTGTATTTTTCCCCTAGGCCTTTGTAGTTATTGGTTTCGGGTATCAGACTTGCGAAAATTTTGATGGTTTCTCAACCATTCCTTAACTTCAAACTCCCATATCTCGCGAACGGATTGACGAACTCGAGAAATTCCTGTTGCATCTTAAAGCAGAAAGTAGCCCGATTACAACGGTATGCGTATTTTTGCCCTAGGCAATAGTAGTTATTGGTTTCGAGTATCAGACTTGCGAAAATTTTGATGGTTTCTCAACCATTCCTTAATTTCAAACCCCCATATCTCGCGAACGGATTGACGAACTCGAGAAGTTCCTGTTGCATCTGAAAGCAGAGACTCGCCCGATTACAATGGTATGTGTATTTTTGCCCTAGGCCATAGTAGTTATTAGTTTCGAGAGTCAGACTTGCAAAAATTTTGATGGTTTCTCAAGCGCTCCTTAACTTCGAACTCCCATATCTCGCGAACGGTCTAACGAACTAGAGAAATTCCTGTTGCATCTGAATGTAGGAACTCGACACATTACAACGGTATGCGTATTTTTCCCCTAGGCCTTTGTAGTTATTGGTTTCGGTTATCAAACTTGCGAAAATTTTGATGGTTTATCAACCATTCCTTAACTTCAAACTCCCATACCTCGCGAACGGATTGACGAACTCCAGAAATTCCTGCTGCGTCTGAAAGTAGAAACTTGCCCGATTACAACGGTATGTGTATTTTTGCCTTAGGCAATAGTAGTTATTGGTTTCGAGTATCAGACTTGCGAAAATTTTGATGGTTTCTCAACCATTCCTTAACTTCAAACCCCCATATCTCGCGAACGGATTGACGAACTCGAGAAATGCCTGTTGCATCTGAAAGCCGAAACTCGCCCGATTACAACGGTATGCGTATTTTTGCCCTACGTCATAGTTGTTATTGGTTTCGAGTATCAGACTTGCGAAAATTTTGATGGTTTGTCAACCATTCCCTAACTTCAAACGCCCATATCTCGCGAAAGGATTGACGAACTTGAGAAATTCCTGTTGCATCTGAAAGTAGAAACTCGCCCGATTACAACGGTATGTGTATTTTTCCCCTAGGGCTTTGTAGTTATTGGTTTCGGGTATCAGACTTGCGAAAATTTTGATGGTTTCTCAACCATTCCTTAACTTCAAACTCCCATATCACGCGAACGGATTGACGAACTCGAGAAATTCCTGCTGCATCTGAAAGCAGAGACCCGCCCGATTACAACGGTATGTGTATTTTTGCCCTACGCCATAGTAGTTATTGTTTTCGAGTATCAGACTTGCGAAAATTTTGATGGTTTTTCAACCATTCGTTACATTCAAACTCCCATATCTCGCGAACGGATTGACGAACTCGAGAAATTCCTGTTGCATCTGAAAGCAGAAACTCGCCCGATTTCAAGGGTAAGTGTACTTTTCCCCTAGGCCAATCCAGTTATTGGTTTCGAGTATCAGACTTGCGAAAATTTTGATGGTTTCTCAACCATTCCTTAACTTCAAACTCCCATATCTCGCGAACGGATTGACGAACTCGAGAAATTCCTGTTGCATCTTAAAGCAGAAAGTAGCCCGATTACAACGGTATGCGTATTTTTGCCCTAGGCAATAGTAGTTATTGGTTTCGAGTATTTGACTTGCGAAAATTTTGATGGTTTCTCAACCATTCTTTAACTTCAAACTCCCATACCTCGCGAACGGATTGACGAACTCGAGAAATTCCTGTTGCATCTGAAAGTAGAAACTCGCCCGATTACAACGGTATGTGTATTTTTCCCCTAGGCCTTTGTAGTTATTGGTTTCGTGTATCAGACTTGCGAAAATTTTGATGGTTTCTCAACCATTCCTTAACTTCAAACTCCCATATCTCGCGAACGGATTGACGAACTCGAGAAATTCCAGTTGCATCTGAAAGCAGAGACTCGCCCGATTACAATGGTATGTGTATTTTTGCCCTAAGCCATAGTATTTATTGTTTTCGAGTATCAGACTTCCGAAAATTTTGATGGTTTGTCAACCATTCCTTACATTCAAACTCCCATATCTCGCGAACGGATTGACGAACTCGAGAAATTCCTGTTGCATCTGAAAGCAGAAACTCGCCCGATTTCAAGGGTAAGTGTACTTTTCCCCTAGGCCAATCCAGTTATTGGTTTCGGTGTATCAGATCAGCGAAAATTTTGGTGGTTTCTCAACCATTCTTTAACTTCAAACTCCCATATCTCGCGAACGGATTGACAAACTCGAGAAATTCCTGTTGCATCTGAAAGTAGAAACTCGCCCGATTACAACGGTATGTGTATTTTTCCCCTAGGCCTTTGTAGTTATTGGTTTCGGGCATCAGACTTGCGAAAATTTTGATGGTTTCTCAACCATTCCTTAACTTCAAACTCCCATATCTCGCGAACGGATTGACGAACTCGAGAAATTCCTGTTGCTTCTGAAAGCAGAAAGTAGCCCGATTACAACGGTACGCGTATTTTTGCCCTAGGCAATAGTAGTTATTGGTTTCGAGTATCAGACTTGCGAAAATTTTGATGGTTTCTCAACCATTCCTTAACTTCAAACCCCCATATCTCGCGAACGGATTGACGAACTCGAGAAATTCCTGTTGCATCTGAAAGTAGAGACTCGCCCGATTACAACGGTATGTGTATTTTTGCCCTAGGCAATAGTAGTTATTGGTTTCGAGTATCAGACTTGCGAAAATTTTGATGGTTTCTCAACCATACCTTAACTTCAAACTCCCATATCTCGCGAACGGATTGACGAACTCGAGAAATGCCTGTTGCATCTGAAAGCCGAAACTCGCCCGATTAGAACGGTATGCGTATTTTTGCCCTACGCCATAGTAGTTATTGGTTTCGGGTATCAGACTTGCGAAAATTTTGATGGTTTATCAACCATTCCTTAACTTCAAACTCCCATACCTTGCGAACGGATTGACGAACTCCAGAAATTCCTGCTGCGTCTGAAAGTAGAAACTTGCCCGATTACAACGGTATGTGTATTTTTGCCCTAGGCAATAGTAGTTATTGGTTTCGAGTATCAGACTTGCGAAAATTTTGATGGTTTCTCAACCATTCCTTAACTTCAAACTCCCATATCTCGCGAACGGATTGACGAACTCGAGAAATTCCTGTTGCATCTGAAAGCAGAAAGTAGCCCGATAACAACGGTATGCGTATTTTTGCCCTAGGCAATAGTAGTTATTGGTTTCGAGTATCAGACTTGCGAAAATTTTGATGGTTTCTCAACCATTCCTTAACTACAAACTCCCATATCACGCGAACGGATTGACGAACTCGAGAAATTCCTATTGCATCTGAAAGCAGAAACTCGCCCGATTACAACGGTATGTGTATTTTTGCCCTAGGCCATTGTAATTATTGGTTTCGAGTATCAGACTTGCGAAAATTTTGATGGTTTCTCAACCATTCCTTAGCTTCAAACTCCCATATCTCGCGAACGGATTGACGATCTCGAGAAATGCCTGTTGCATCTGAAAGCCGAAACTCGCCCGATTACAACGGTATGCGTATTTTTGCCCTACGCCATAGTTGTTATTGGTTTCGAGTATCAGACTTGCGAAAATTTTGTTGGTTTCTCAACCATTCCTTAACTACAAACTCCCATATCACGCGAACGGATTGACGAACTCGAGAAATTCCTATTGCATCTGAAAGCAGAAACTCGCCCGATTACAACGGTATGTGTATTTTTGCCCTAGGCCATTGTAGTTATTGGTTTCGAGTATCAGACTTTCGAAAATTTTGATGGTTTCTCAACCATTCCTTAACTTCAAACTCCCATATCTCCCAAACGGATTGACGAACTCGAGAAATTCCTATTGCATCTGCAAGCAGAAACTCGCCCGATTACAACGGTATGTGTATTTTTCCCCTAGTCCTTTGTAGTTATTGGTTTCGGGTATCAGACTTGCGAAAATTTTGATGGTTTCTCAACCATTCCTTAACTTCAAACTCCCATATCTCGCGAACGGATTGACGAACTCGAGAAATTCCTGTTGCATCTTAAAGCAGAAAGTAGCCCGATTACAACGGTATGCGTATTTTTGCCCTAGGCAATAGTAGTTATTGGTTTCGAGTATCTGACTTGCGAAAATTTTGATGGTTTCTCAACCATTCTTTAACTTCAAACTCCCATATCTCGCGAACGGATTGACAAACTCGAGAAATTCCTGTTGCATCTGAAAGTAGAAACTCGCCCGATTACAACGGTATGTGTATTTTTCCCCTAGGCCTTTGTAGTTATTGGTTTCGGGTATCAAACTTGCGAAAATTTTGATGGTTTATCAACCATTCCTTAACTTCAAACTCCCATACCTCGCGAACGGATTGACGAACTCCAGAAATTCCTGCTGCGTCTGAAAGTAGAAACTCGCCCGATTACAACGGTATGTGTATTTTTCCCCTAGGCCTTCGTAGTTATTGGTTTCGGGTATCAGACTTGCGAAATTTTGATGGTTTGTCAACCATTCCGTAACTTCAAACTCCCATATCTCGCGAACGGATTGACGAACTCGAGAAATTCCTGTTGCATCTGAAAGTAGAAACTCGCCCGATTACAACGGTATGTGTATTTTTCCCCTAGGCCTTTGTAGTTATTGGTTTCGTGTATCAGACTTGCGAAAATTTTGATGGTTTCTCAACCATTCCTTAACTTCAAACTCCCATATCTCGCGAACGGATTGACGAACTCGAGAAATTCCAGTTGCATCTGAAAGCAGAGACTCGCCCGATTACAATGGTATGTGTATTTTTGCCCTAAGCCATAGTATTTATTGTTTTCGAGTATCAGACTTCCGAAAATTTTGATGGTTTGTCAACCATTCCTTACATTCAGACTCCCATATCTCGCGAACGGATTGACGAACTCGAGAAATTCCTGTTGCATCTGAAAGCAGAAACTCGCCCGATTTCAAGGGTAAGTGTACTTTTCCCCTAGGCCAATCCAGTTATTGGTTTCGGTGTATCAGATCAGCGAAAATTTTGGTGGTTTCTCAACCATTCTTTAACTTCAAACTCCCATATCTCGCGAACGGATTGACAAACTCGAGAAATTCCTGTTGCATCTGAAAGTAGAAACTCGCCCGATTACAACGGTATGTGTATTTTTCCCCTAGGCCTTTGTAGTTATTGGTTTCGGGCATCAGACTTGCGAAAATTTTGATGGTTTCTCAACCATTCCTTAACTTCAAACTCCCATATCTCGCGAACGGATTGACGAACTCGAGAAATTCCTGTTGCTTCTGAAAGCAGAAAGTAGCCCGATTACAACGGTACGCGTATTTTTGCCCTAGGCAATAGTAGTTATTGGTTTCGGGTATCAGACTTGCGAAAATTTTGATGGTTTATCAACCATTCCTTAACTTCAAACTCCCATACCTTGCGAACGGATTGACGAACTCCAGAAATTCCTGCTGCGTCTGAAAGTAGAAACTTGCCCGATTACAACGGTATGTGTATTTTTGCCCTAGGCAATAGTAGTTATTGGTTTCGAGTATCAGACTTGCGAAAATTTTGATGGTTTCTCAACCATACCTTAACTTCAAACTCCCATATCTCGCGAACGGATTGACGAACTCGAGAAATTCCTATTGCATCTGAAAGCAGAAACTCGCCCGATTACAACGGTATGTGTATTTTTGCCCTAGGCCATTGTAGTTATTGGTTTCGAGTATCAGACTTTCGAAAATTTTGATGGTTTCTCAACCATTCCTTAACTTCAAACTCCCATATCTCCCAAACGGATTGACGAACTCGAGAAATTCCTATTGCATCTGCAAGCAGAAACTCGCCCGATTACAACGGTATGTGTATTTTTCCCCTAGTCCTTTGTAGTTATTGGTTTCGGGTATCAGACTTGCGAAAATTTTGATGGTTTCTCAACCATTCCTTAACTTCAAACTCCCATATCTCGCGAACGGATTGACGAACTCGAGAAATTCCTGTTGCATCTTAAAGCAGAAAGTAGCCCGATTACAACGGTATGCGTATTTTTGCCCTAGGCAATAGTAGTTATTGGTTTCGAGTATCTGACTTGCGAAAATTTTGATGGTTTCTCAACCATTCTTTAACTTCAAACTCCCATACCTCGCGAACGGATTGACAAACTCGAGAAATTCCTGTTGCATCTGAAAGTAGAAACTCGCCCGATTACAACGGTATGTGTATTTTTCCCCTAGGCCTTTGTTGTTATTGGTTTCGGGTATCAGACTTGCGAAAATTTTGATGGTTTCTCAACCATTCCTTAACTTCAAACTCCCATATCTAGCGAACGGATTGACGAACTCGAGAAATTCCTGTTGCATCTGAAAGCAGAGACTCGCCCGATTACAATGGTATGTGTATTTTTGCCCTACGCCATAGTAGTTATTGTTTTCGAGTATCAGACTTGCGAAAATTTTGATGGTTTGTCAACCATTCGTTACATTCAAACTCCCATATCTCGCGAACGGATTGACGAACTCGAGAAATTCCTGTTGCATCTGAAAGCAGAAACTCGCCCGATTTCAAGGGTAAGTGTACTTTTCCCCTAGGCCAATCCAGTTATTGGTTTCGAGTATCAGACTTGCGAAAATTTTGATGGTTTCTCAACCATTCCTTAATTTCAAACTCCCATATCTCCCAAACGGATTGACGAACTCGAGAAATTCCTATTGCATCTGAAAGCAGAAACTCGCCCGATTACAACGGTATGTGTATTTTTCCGCTAGGCCTTCGTAGTTATTGGTTTCGGGTATCAGACTTGCGAAATTTTGATGGTTTGTCAACCATTCCGTAACTTCAAACTCCCATATCTCGCGAACGGATTGACGAACTCGAGAAATTCCTGTTGCATCTGAAAGTAGAAACTCGCCCGATTACAACGGTATGTGTATTTTTCCCCTAGGCATTTGTAGTTATTGGTTTCGGGTATCAGACTTGCGAAAATTTTGATGGTTTCTCAACCATTCCTTAACTTCAAACTCCCATATCTCGCGAACGGATTGACGAACTCGAGAAATTCCAGTTGCATCTGAAAGCAGAGACTCGCCCGATTACAATGGTATGTGTATTTTTGCCCTAAGCCATAGTATTTATTGTTTTCGAGTATCAGACTTGCGAAAATTTTGATGGTTTGTCAACCATTCCTTAACTTCAAACTCCCATATCTCGCGAACGGATTGACGAACTCCAGAAATTCCTATTGCATCTGAAAGCAGAAACTCGCCCGATTACAACGGTATGTGTATTTTTCCCCTAGGCCTTCGTAGTTATTGGTTTCGGGTATCAGACTTTCGAAAATTTTGATGGTTTCTCAACCATTCCTTAACTTCAAACTCCCATATCTCCCAAACGGATTGACGAACTCGAGAAATTCCTATTGCATCTGCAAGCAGAAACTCGCCCGATTACAACGGTATGTGTATTTTTCCCCTAGTCCTTTGTAGTTATTGGTTTCGGGTATCAGACTTGCGAAAATTTTGATGGTTTCTCAACCATTCCTTAACTTCAAACTCCCCATATCTCGCGAACGGATTGACGAACTCGAGAAATTCCTGTTGCATCTTAAAGCAGAAAGTAGCCCGATTACAACGGTATGCGTATTTTTGCCCTAGGCAATAGTAGTTATTGGTTTCGAGTATCTGACTTGCGAAAATTTTGATGGTTTCTCAACCATTCTTTAACTTCAAACTCCCATACCTCGCGAACGGATTGACAAACTCGAGAAATTCCTGTTGCATCTGAAAGTAGAAACTCGCCCGATTACAACGGTATGTGTATTTTTCCCCTAGGCCTTTGTTGTTATTGGTTTCGGGTATCAGACTTGCGAAAATTTTGATGGTTTCTCAACCATTCCTTAACTTCAAACTCCCATATCTAGCGAACGGATTGACGAACTCGAGAAATTCCTGTTGCATCTGAAAGCAGAGACTCGCCCGATTACAATGGTATGTGTATTTTTGCCCTACGCCATAGTAGTTATTGTTTTCGAGTATCAGACTTGCGAAAATTTTGATGGTTTGTCAACCATTCGTTACATTCAAACTCCCATATCTCGCGAACGGATTGACGAACTCGAGAAATTCCTGTTGCATCTGAAAGCAGAAACTCGCCCGATTTCAAGGGTAAGTGTACTTTTCCCCTAGGCCAATCCAGTTATTGGTTTCGAGTATCAGACTTGCGAAAATTTTGATGGTTTCTCAACCATTCCTTAATTTCAAACTCCCATATCTCCCAAACGGATTGACGAACTCGAGAAATTCCTATTGCATCTGAAAGCAGAAACTCGCCCGATTACAACGGTATGTGTATTTTTCCGCTAGGCCTTCGTAGTTATTGGTTTCGGGTATCAGACTTGCGAAATTTTGATGGTTTGTCAACCATTCCGTAACTTCAAACTCCCATATCTCGCGAACGGATTGACGAACTCGAGAAATTCCTGTTGCATCTGAAAGTAGAAACTCGCCCGATTACAACGGTATGTGTATTTTTCCCCTAGGCATTTGTAGTTATTGGTTTCGGGTATCAGACTTGCGAAAATTTTGATGGTTTCTCAACCATTCCTTAACTTCAAACTCCCATATCTCGCGAACGGATTGACGAACTCGAGAAATTCCAGTTGCATCTGAAAGCAGAGACTCGCCCGATTACAATGGTATGTGTATTTTTGCCCTAAGCCATAGTATTTATTGTTTTCGAGTATCAGACTTGCGAAAATTTTGATGGTTTGTCAACCATTCCTTAACTTCAAACTCCCATATCTCGCGAACGGATTGACGAACTCCAGAAATTCCTATTGCATCTGAAAGCAGAAACTCGCC
Organism: Ptiloglossa arizonensis; assembly: GCF_051014685.1. Classification (NCBI taxonomy): domain Eukaryota; kingdom Metazoa; phylum Arthropoda; class Insecta; order Hymenoptera; family Colletidae; genus Ptiloglossa; species Ptiloglossa arizonensis. The sequence continues at coordinate 372,958 of NW_027478782.1, read as the reverse complement.
CGATTACAACGGTATGTGTATTTTTCCCCTAGGCCTTCGTAGTTATTGGTTTCGGGTATCAGACTTGCGAAATTTTGATGGTTTGTCAACCATTCCGTAACTTCAAACTCCCATATCTCGCGAACGGATTGACGAACTCGAGAAATTCCTGTTGCATCTGAAAGTAGAAAGTAGCCCGATAACAACGGTATGCGTATTTTTGCCCTAGGCAATAGTAGTTATTGGTTTCGAGTATCAGACTTGCGAAAATTTTGATGGTTTCTTAACCATACCTTAACTTCAAACTCCCATATCTCGCGAACGGATTGAGGAACTCAAGAAATTCCTGTTGCATCTGACAGCAGAAACTCGCCCGATTACAACGGTATGTGTACTTTTCCCCTAGGCCATTCCAGTTATTGATTTCGAGTATCAGACTTGCGAAAATTTTGATGGTCTCTGAACCATTCCTTAACTTCAAACTCCCATATCTCGCGAACGGATTAACGAACTCGAGAAATTCCTGTTGCATCTGACAGCAGAAACTCGCCCGATTACAACGGTATGCGTATTTTTCCCCTAGGCCATTCCAGTTACTGGTTTCGAGTATCAGACATGCGAAAATTTTGATTGTCTCTCAAACTTTCCTTAACTTCAAACTCCCATATCTCGCGAACGGATTGTCGAACTCGAGAAATTCCTGCTGCATCTGACAGCAGAAACTCGCCCGATTAACGAGGTATGTGTACTTTTCCCCTAGGCCATTCCAGTTACTGGTTTCGAGTATCAGACATGCGAAAACTTTGATGGTTGCTCAACCATTCCTTAACTTCAAACTCCCATATCTCTCGAACGGATTGACGAACTCGAGAAATTCCTGTTGCATCTGACAGCAGAAACTCGCACGATTACCACGGTATGTGTATTTTTGCCCTAGGCCATAGTAGTTATTGGTTTCGAGTATCAGACTTGCGAAATTTTGACGGTTTCTCATCCATTCTTTAACTTCAAAGTCTCATATCTCGCGAACGGATTGACGAATCCGAAAAATTTTTTGTTGCATCTGAAAGAAGAAACTCTCCCGATTACAACGGTGTGTGTATTTTTCCGCTAGGCCATAGTAGTTATTGGTTTCGAGTATCAGACTTGCGAAAATTTTGATGGTTTCTCAACCATCCCTTAACTTGAAACTCCCATATCTCGCGAACGGATTGACCAACTCGAGAGATTCCTGTTGCGTCTGAAAGCAGAAACTCGCCCGATTACCACGGTATGTGTACTTTTCCCCTAGGCCATTCCAGTTACTGGTTTCGAGTATCAGACTTGCGAAAATTTTGATGGTTTCTCAACCATTCCTTAACTTCAAACCCCCATATCTCGCGAACGGATTGTCCAACTCGAGAAATTCCTGTTGCATCTGAAATTAGAAACTCGCCCGATTACAGCGGTATGTGTATGTTTCCCCTAGGCCATTGTAGTTATTGGTTTCGAGTATCAGACTTGCGAAAATTTTTATGGTTTCTCAACCATTCCTTAACTTCAAACTCCCATATCTCGCGAACGGATTGACGAACTCGAGAAATTCCTGTTGCATCTGAAATTAGAAACTCGCCCGATTACAACGGTATGTGTATGTTTCCCCTAGGCCATTGTAGTTATTTGTTTCCCGTATCAAACTTGCGAAAATTTTGATGATCTCTCAACCATTCCTTAACTTCAAACTCCCATATCTCGCGAACGGATTGACGAACTCGAGAAATTCCTGTTGCATCTGAAAGTCGAAACTCGCCCGATTACAATGGTATGTGTATCTTTGCCCTAGGCCATAGTAGTTATTGGTTTCGGGTATCAGAATTGCGAAATTTTGATGGTTTCTCAACCATTACTTAACTTCAAATTCCCATATCTCGCGAACGGATTGACGAACTGGAGAAATTCCGGTTGCATCTGAAAGCAGAAACTCTCCCGATTACAACGGTATGTGTATTTTTCCCCTAGGCCATAGTAGTTATTAGTTTCGAGTCACAGACTTGCGAAAATTTAATGGTTTCTCACCCATCTCTTAACTCCAATCTCCAATATTTCGCGAACGGATTGACGAACTCGAGAAATTCCTGTTGCATCTGAAATTAGAAACTCGCCCGATTACAACGGTATGTGTATGTTTCCCCTAGGCCATTGTAGTTATTGGTTTCGAGTATCAGATTTGCGAAAATTTTAATGGTTTCTCAACCATCTCTTAACACCAAACTCCCATATCTCGCGAACGGATTGACGAACTCGTGAAATTTCTATTGCATCTGAAAGAAGAAACTCTCCCGATTACAACGGTGTGTGTATTTTTCCGCTAGGCCGTTGTAGTTATTTGTTTCGAGTATCAAACTTGCGAAAATTTTGATGGTTTCTCAAGCATTCCTTGACTTCAAACTCCCATATCTCGCGAACGGATTGACGAACTCGTGAAATTCCTGTTGCATCTGAAAGCAGAAACTCTTCCGATTACAACGGTATGTGTATTTTTCGCCTAGGCCCTTATAGTTATTGGTTTCGAGTATCAGGCTTGCGAAAATTTTGATGGTTTCTCAACCATTCCTTAACTTCAAATTCCCATATCTCGCGAACGGATTAACGAACTCGAGAAATTCCTGTTGCATCTGAAAGCAGAATCTCTCCCGATTACAACGGTTTGTGTACTTTTCCCCTAGGCCATTCCAGTTACTGGTTTCGAGTATCAGACATGCGAAAATTTTGATTGTCTCTCAAACATTCCTTAACTTCAAACTCCCATATCTCGCGAACGGATTGTCGTACTCGAGAAATTCCTGCTGCATCTGACAGCAGAAACTCGCCCGATTACCGAGGTATGTGTTCTTTTCCCCTAGGCCATTCCAGTTATTTGTTTCGAGTATCAGACGTGCGAAAATTTTGGTGGTTTCTCAACCATTCCTTAACTTCAAATTCCCATATCTCGCGAACGGATTGACCAACTCGAGAGATTCCTGTTGCGTCTGAAAGTAGAAACTCGCCCGATTACCACGGTATGTGTACTTTTCCTCTAGGCCGTTCCAGTTACTGGTTTCGAGTATCAGACATGCGAAAATTTTGATTGTCTCTCAAACATTCCTTAACTTCAAACTCCCATATCTCGCGAACGGATTGTCGTACTCGAGAAATTCCTGCTGCATCTGACAGCAGAAACTCGCCCGATTACCGAGGTATGTGTTCTTTTCCCCTAGGCCATTCCAGTTATTTGTTTCGAGTATCAGACATGCGAAAATTTTGATGGTTTCTCAACCATTCTTTAACTTCAAAGTCTCATATCTCGCGAACGGATTGACGAATCTGAAAAATTTTTGTTGCATCTGAAAGAAGAAACTCTCCCGATTACAACGGTATGTGCATTTTTCCGCCAGGCCATTGTAGTTATTTGTTTCGACTATCAAACTTGCGAAAATTTTGATGGTCTCTCAACCATTCCTTAACTTCAAACTCCCATATCTCGCGAACGGATTGACGAACTCGAGAAATTCCTGTTGCATCTGAAAGCAGAAACCCGCCCGATTACCACGGTATGTGTATTTTTGCCCTAGGCCATAGTAGTGATTGGTTTCGAGTATCAGACTTGCGAAATTTTGATGGTTTCTCAACCATTCCTTAACTTCAAATTCCCATATCACGCGAACGGATTGACGAACTCGAGAAATTCCTCTTGCACCTGAAAGCAGAAACTCTCCCGATTACAACGGTAAGTGTATTTTTCCCCTAGGCCATTGTAGTTATTGGTTTCGAGTATCAGAATTGCGAAAATTTTGATGGTTTCTCAACCATTCCTTAACTTCAAACTCCCATATCTCGCGAACGGATTGACGAACTCGAGAAATTCCTGTGGCATCTGAAGGCAGAAACTCGCCCGATTACAACGGTATGTGTATTTCTCCCCCAGGCCATTGTAGTTATTGGTTTCGAGTATCAGAATTGCGAAAATTTTGATGGTTTCTCAACCATTCCTTAACTTCAAACTCCCATATCTCGCGAACGGATTGACGAACTCGAGAAATTCCTGTGGCATCTGAAAGCAGAAACTCCCGATTACAACGGCATGTGTATTTTTCCCCTAGGCCATTATAGTTATCGGTTTCGAGTACCAGCCTTGCGAAAATTTTGATGGTTCCTCAACCATTCCTTAACTTCAAACTCCCATATCTCGCGAACGGATTGACGAACTCGAGAAATTCCTGTGGCATCTGAAGGCAGAAACTCGCCCGATTACAACGGTATGTGTATTTCTCCCCCAGGCCATTGTAGTTATTGGTTTCGAGTATCAGAATTGCGAAAATTTTGATGGTTTCTCAACCATTCCTTAACTTCAAACTCCCATATCTCGCGAACGGATTGACGAACTCGAGAAGTTCCTGTGGCATCTGAAAGCAGAAACTCCCGATTACAACGGCATGTGTATTTTTCCCCTAGGCCATTATAGTTATCGGTTTCGAGTACCAGCCTTGCGAAAATTTTGATGGTTTCTCAACCATTCCTTAACTTCAAACTCCCATATCTCGCGAACGGATTGACGAACTCGAGAAATTCCTGTGGCATCTGAAAGCAGAAACACTCCCGATTACAACGGCATGTGTATTTTCCCCTAGGCCATTATAGTTATCGGTTTCGAGTACGAGACTTGCGAAAATTTTGATGGTTTCTCAACCATTCCTTAACTTCAAACTCCCACATCTCGCGAACGGATTGACGAACTCGAGAAATTCCTGTTGCATCTGAAAGCAGAAACTCGCCCGATTACCACGGTATGTGTACTTTTCCCCTAGGCCATTCCAGTTATTTGTTTCGAGTGTCAGACATGCGAAAATGTTGATGGTTGCTCACCCATTCCTTAACTTCAAACTCCCATATCTCGCGAACGGATTGTCGAACTCGAGAAATTCCTGTTGCATCGGACAGCAGAAACTCGCCCGATTACCACGGTATGTGTATTTTTGCCCTAGGCCATAGTAGTTATTTGTTTCGAGTATCAGACTTGCGAAAATTTTGATGGTTTAGCAACCATTCCTTAGCTTCAAACTCACAAATCTCGCGAACGGAATGACGAACTCGAGAAATTCCTGTTGCATCTGAAAGCAGAAACTCGCCCGATTACCACGGTATGTGTACTTTTCCCCTAGGCCATTCCAGTTATTTGTTTCGAGTATCAGACGTGTGAAAATTTTGATGGCTGCTCACCCATTCCTTAACTTCAAACTCCCGTATCTCGCGAACGGATTGTCGAACTCGAGAAATTCCTGTTGCATCTGACAGCAGAAACTCGCCCGATTACCACGGTATGTTTATTTTTGCCCTAGGCCATAGCAGTTATTGGTTTCGAGTACCAGACTTGCGAAAATTTTGATGGTTTATCAACCGTTCCATAGCTTCAAACTCCCATATCTCGCGAACGGATTGACGAACTCGAGAATTGCCTGTTTCATCTGAAGGCAGAAACTCGCCCGATTACAACGGTATGTGTATTTTTCCCCTAGGCCATTGTAGTTATTGGTTTCGAGTATCAGACTTGCGAAAATTTTGATGGTTTCTCAACCATTCCTTAACATCAAACTCCCATATCTCGCGAACGGATTCACGAACTCGAGAAGTTCCTGTTGCATCTGACAGCAGACACTCGCCCGATTACAACGGTATGTGTATTTTTGCCCTAGGCCATAGTAGTTATTGGTTTCGAGTATCAGACTTGCGAAATTTTGATGGCTTCTCAACCATTCCTTAACTTCAAACTCCCACATCTCGCGAACGGATTGACGAACTCGAGAAATTCCTGTTGCATCTGAAAGCAGAAACTCGCCCGATTACCACGGTATGTGTACTTTTCCCCTAGGCCATTGTAGTTATTGGTTTCGAGTATCAGACTTGCGAAAATTTTGACGGTTTCTCAACCATTCCTTAACTTCAAACTCCCATATCTCGCGAACGGATTCTCGAACTCGAGAAATTCCTGTTGCATCTGACAGCAGAAACTCGCCCGATTACCACGGTATGTGTATTTTTGCCCTGGGCCATAGTAGTTATTGGTTTCGAGTATCAGACTTGCGAAAATTTTGATGGTTTCTCAACCATTCCTTAACTTCAAAGTCCCATATCTCGCGAACGGATTGTCGAACTCGAGAAGTTCCTGTTGCATCTGACAGCAGAAACTCGCCCGATTACCTCGGTATGTGTACTTTTCCCCTAGGCCATTATAGTTATTGGTTTCGAGTACCAGACTTGCGAAAATTTTGATGGTTTCTCAACCATTCCTTAACTTCAAACTCCCATATCTCGCGAACGGATTGACGAACTCGAGAAATTTCTGTTGCATCTGACAGCAGAAACTCGCCCGATTACAACGGTATATGTATTTTTGCCCTAGGCCCTAGTAGTTATTGGTTTCGAGTATCAGACTTGCGAAATTTTGATGGTTTCTCAACCATTCCTTAACTTCAAACTCCCATATCTCGCGAACGGATTGACCAACTTGAGAAATTCCTGTTGCATCTGAAATTAGAAACTCGCCCGATTACAACGGTATGTGTATTTCTCCCCTAGGCCATTATAGTTATTGGTTTCGAGTACCAGACTTGCGAAAATTTTGATGGTTTCTCAACCATTCCTTAACTTCAAACTCCCATATCTCGCGAACGGATTCACGAACTCGAGAAGTTCCTGCTGCATCTGACAGCAGACACTCGCCCGATTACAACGGTATGTGTATTTTTGCCCTAGGCCATAGTAGTTATTGGTTTCGAGTATCAGACTTGCGAAATTTTGATGGCTTCTCAACCATTCCTTAACTTCAAACTCCCACATCTCGCGAACGGATTGACGAACTCGAGAAATTCCTGTTGCATCTGAAAGCAGAAACTCGCCCGATTACCACGGTATGTGTACTTTTCCCCTAGGCCATTCCAGTTATTTGTTTCGAGTATCAGACATGCGAAAATTTTGATGGTTGCTCACCCATTCCTTAACTTCAAACTCCCATATCTCGCGAACGGATTGTCGAACTCGAGGAATTCCTGTTTCATCTGACAGCAGAAACTCGCCCGATTACCACGGTATGTGTATTTTTGCCCTAGGCCATAGTAGTTATTGGTTTCGAGTATCAGACTTGCGAAAATTTTGATGATTTATCAACCATTCCTTAGCTTCAAACTCACATATCTCGCGAACGGATTGACGATCTCGAGAAATTCCTGTTGCATCTGAAAGCAGAAACTCGCCCGATTACCACGGTATGTGTACTTTTCCCCTAGGCCATTCCATTTATTTGTTTCGAGTATCAGACATGCGTAAATTTTGATGGTTGCTCACCCATTCCTTAACTTCAAACTCCCATATCTCGCGAACGGATTGTCGAACTCGAGAATATCCTGTTGCATCTGACAGCAGAAACTCGCCCGATTACCACGGTATGTGTATTTTTCCCCTAGGCCATTATAGTTATCCGTTTCGAGTACCAGACTTGCGAAAATTTTGATGGTTTCTCAACCATTCCTTAATTTCAAACTCCCACATCTCGCGAACGGTTTGTCGAACTCGAGAAATTCCTGTTGCATCTGACAGCAGAAACTCGCCCGATTACCACGGTACGTGTACTTTTCCCCCAGGCCATTCCAGTTATTTGTTTCGAGTATCAGACATGCGAAAATTTTGATGGTTGCTCAACCATTCCTTAACTTCAAACTCCCATATCTCGCGATCGGATTGACCAACTCGAGAAATTCCTGTTGCATCTGACAGCAGAAACTCGCCCGATTACAACGGTATGTGTATTTCTCCCCTAGGCCATTATAGATATTGGTTTCGAGTACCAGACTTGCGAAAATTTTGATGGTTTCTCAACCATTCCTTAACTTCAAACTCCCATATCTCGCGAACGGATTGTCGAACTCGAGAAATTCCTGTTTCATCTGACAGCAGAAACTCGCCCGATTACCACGGTATGTGTATTTTTGCCCTAGGCCATAGTAGTTATTGGTTTCGAGTATCAGACTTGCGAAAATTTTGATGGTTTATCAACCATTCCTTAGCTTCAAACTCACATATCTCGCGAACGGATTGACGAACTCGAGAAATTCGTGTTGCATCTGAAAGCAGAAACTCGCCCGATTACCACGGTATGTGTACTTTTCCGCTAGGCCATTCCAGTTATTTGTTTCGAGTATCAGACATGGGAAAATTTTTATGGTTGCTCACCTATTCCTTAACTTCAAACCCCCATATCTCGCGAACGGATTGTCGAACTCGAGAAATTCCTGTAGCATCTGACAGCAGAAACTCGCCCGATTACCACGGTATGTGTATTTTTGCCCTAGGCCATGGTAGTTATTGGTTTCGAGAATCAGACTTGCGAAAATTTTGATGGTTTATCAACCATTCCTTAGCTTCAAACTCCCATATCTCGCGAACGGATTGTCGAACTCGAGAAATTCCTGTTGCATCTGACAGCAGAAACTCGCCCGATTACAACGGTATGTGTATTTTTGCCCTAGGCCATAGTAGTTATTGGTTTCGAGTATCAGACTTGCGAAATTTTGATGGTTTCTCAACCATTCCTTAACTTCAAATTCCCATATCTCGCGAACGGATTGACGAACTCGAGAAATTCCTGTTGCACCTGAAAGCAGAAACACTCCCGATTACAACGGTATTTGTATTTTTCCCCTAGGCCATTATAGTTATTGGTTTCGAGTACCAGACTTGCGAAAATTTTGATGGTTTCTCAACCATTCCTTAAATTCAAACTTCCATATCTCGCGAACGGATTGACGAACTCGAGAAATTCCTGTTGCATCTGAAAGCAGAAACTCGCCCGATTACTACGGTATGTGTATTTTTCCTCTAGGCCATTATAGCTATTGGTTTCGAGTATCAGGCTTGCGAAAATTTTGATGGTTTCTCAACCATTCCTTAACTTCAAACTCACATATCTCGCTAACGGCTTGACGAATTCGAGAAATTCCCGTTGCATCTGACAGCAGAAACTCGCCCTATTACCACGGTATGTGTACTTTTCCCCTAGGCCATTCCAGTTATTTGTTTCGAGTATCAGACATGGGAAAATTTTTATGGTTGCTCACCCATTCCTTAACTTCAAACTCCCATATCTCGCGAACGGATTGTCAAACTCGAGAAATTCCCGTTGCATCTGACAGCAGAAACTCGCCCGATTACCACGGTATGTGTACTTTTCCCCTAGGCCATTCCAGTTACTGGTTTCGAGTATCAGACATGCGAAAATTTTGATGGTTGCTCAACCATTCCTTAACTTCAAACTCCCATATCTCGCGTACGGATTGTCGAACTCGAGAAATTTCTGTTGCATCTGACAGCAGAAACTCGCCCGATTACAACGGCATGTGTATTTTCCCCTAGGCCATTATAGTTATCGGTTTCGAGTACGAGACTTGCGAAAATTTTGATGGTTTCTCAACCATTCCTTAACTTCAAACTCCCACATCTCGCGAACGGATTGACGAACTCGAGAAATTCCTGTTGCATCTGAAAGCAGAAACTCGCCCGATTACCACGGTATGTGTACTTTTCCCCTAGGCCATTCCAGTTATTTGTTTCGAGTGTCAGACATGCGAAAATGTTGATGGTTGCTCACCCATTCCTTAACTTCAAACTCCCATATCTCGCGAACGGATTGTCGAACTCGAGAAATTCCTGTTGCATCGGACAGCAGAAACTCGCCCGATTACCACGGTATGTGTATTTTTGCCCTAGGCCATAGTAGTTATTTGTTTCGAGTATCAGACTTGCGAAAATTTTGATGGTTTAGCAACCATTCCTTAGCTTCAAACTCACAAATCTCGCGAACGGAATGACGAACTCGAGAAATTCCTGTTGCATCTGAAAGCAGAAACTCGCCCGATTACCACGGTATGTGTACTTTTCCCCTAGGCCATTCCAGTTATTTGTTTCGAGTATCAGACGTGTGAAAATTTTGATGGCTGCTCACCCATTCCTTAACTTCAAACTCCCGTATCTCGCGAACGGATTGTCGAACTCGAGAAATTCCTGTTGCATCTGACAGCAGAAACTCGCCCGATTACCACGGTATGTTTATTTTTGCCCTAGGCCATAGCAGTTATTGGTTTCGAGTACCAGACTTGCGAAAATTTTGATGGTTTATCAACCGTTCCATAGCTTCAAACTCCCATATCTCGCGAACGGATTGACGAACTCGAGAATTGCCTGTTTCATCTGAAGGCAGAAACTCGCTCGATTACAACGGTATGTGTATTTTTCCCCTAGGCCATTGTAGTTATTGGTTTCGAGTATCAGACTTGCGAAAATTTTGATGGTTTCTCAACCATTCCTTAACTTCAAACTCCCATATCTCGCGAACGGATTCACGAACTCGAGAAGTTCCTGTTGCATCTGACAGCAGACACTCGCCCGATTACAACGGTATGTGTATTTTTGCCCTAGGCCATAGTAGTTATTGGTTTCGAGTATCAGACTTGCGAAATTTTGATGGCTTCTCAACCATTCCTTAACTTCAAACTCCCACATCTCGCGAACGGATTGACGAACTCGAGAAATTCCTGTTGCATCTGAAAGCAGAAACTCGCCCGATTACCACGGTATGTGTACTTTTCCCCTAGGCCATTGTAGTTATTGGTTTCGAGTATCAGACTTGCGAAAATTTTGACGGTTTCTCAACCATTCCTTAACTTCAAACTCCCATATCTCGCGAACGGATTCTCGAACTCGAGAAATTCCTGTTGCATCTGACAGCAGAAACTCGCCCGATTACCACGGTATGTGTATTTTTGCCCTGGGCCATAGTAGTTATTGGTTTCGAGTATCAGACTTGCGAAAATTTTGATGGTTTCTCAACCATTCCTTAACTTCAAAGTCCCATATCTCGCGAACGGATTGTCGAACTCGAGAAGTTCCTGTTGCATCTGACAGCAGAAACTCGCCCGATTACCTCGGTATGTGTACTTTTCCCCTAGGCCATTATAGTTATTGGTTTCGAGTACCAGACTTGCGAAAATTTTGATGGTTTCTCAACCATTCCTTAACTTCAAACTCCCATATCTCGCGAACGGATTGACGAACTCGAGAAATTTCTGTTGCATCTGACAGCAGAAACTCGCCCGATTACAACGGTATATGTATTTTTGCCCTAGGCCCTAGTAGTTATTGGTTTCGAGTATCAGACTTGCGAAATTTTGATGGTTTCTCAACCATTCCTTAACTTCAAACTCCCATATCTCGCGAACGGATTGACCAACTTGAGAAATTCCTGTTGCATCTGAAATTAGAAACTCGCCCGATTACAACGGTATGTGTATTTCTCCCCTAGGCCATTATAGTTATTGGTTTCGAGTACCAGACTTGCGAAAATTTTGATGGTTTCTCAACCATTCCTTAACTTCAAACTCCCATATCTCGCGAACGGATTCACGAACTCGAGAAGTTCCTGCTGCATCTGACAGCAGACACTCGCCCGATTACAACGGTATGTGTATTTTTGCCCTAGGCCATAGTAGTTATTGGTTTCGAGTATCAGACTTGCGAAATTTTGATGGCTTCTCAACCATTCCTTAACTTCAAACTCCCACATCTCGCGAACGGATTGACGAACTCGAGAAATTCCTGTTGCATCTGAAAGCAGAAACTCGCCCGATTACCACGGTATGTGTACTTTTCCCCTAGGCCATTCCAGTTATTTGTTTCGAGTATCAGACATGCGAAAATTTTGATGGTTGCTCACCCATTCCTTAACTTCAAACTCCCATATCTCGCGAACGGATTGTCGAACTCGAGGAATTCCTGTTTCATCTGACAGCAGAAACTCGCCCGATTACCACGGTATGTGTATTTTTGCCCTAGGCCATAGTAGTTATTGGTTTCGAGTATCAGACTTGCGAAAATTTTGATGATTTATCAACCATTCCTTAGCTTCAAACTCACATATCTCGCGAACGGATTGACGATCTCGAGAAATTCCTGTTGCATCTGAAAGCAGAAACTCGCCCGATTACCACGGTATGTGTACTTTTCCCCTAGGCCATTCCATTTATTTGTTTCGAGTATCAGACATGCGTAAATTTTGATGGTTGCTCACCCATTCCTTAACTTCAAACTCCCATATCTCGCGAACGGATTGTCGAACTCGAGAATATCCTGTTGCATCTGACAGCAGAAACTCGCCCGATTACCACGGTATGTGTATTTTTCCCCTAGGCCATTATAGTTATCCGTTTCGAGTACCAGACTTGCGAAAATTTTGATGGTTTCTCAACCATTCCTTAATTTCAAACTCCCACATCTCGCGAACGGTTTGTCGAACTCGAGAAATTCCTGTTGCATCTGACAGCAGAAACTCGCCCGATTACCACGGTACGTGTACTTTTCCCCCAGGCCATTCCAGTTATTTGTTTCGAGTATCAGACATGCGAAAATTTTGATGGTTGCTCAACCATTCCTTAACTTCAAACTCCCATATCTCGCGATCGGATTGACCAACTCGAGAAATTCCTGTTGCATCTGACAGCAGAAACTCGCCCGATTACAACGGTATGTGTATTTCTCCCCTAGGCCATTATAGATATTGGTTTCGAGTACCAGACTTGCGAAAATTTTGATGGTTTCTCAACCATTCCTTAACTTCAAACTCCCATATCTCGCGAACGGATTGTCGAACTCGAGAAATTCCTGTTTCATCTGACAGCAGAAACTCGCCCGATTACCACGGTATGTGTATTTTTGCCCTAGGCCATAGTAGTTATTGGTTTCGAGTATCAGACTTGCGAAAATTTTGATGGTTTATCAACCATTCCTTAGCTTCAAACTCACATATCTCGCGAACGGATTGACGAACTCGAGAAATTCGTGTTGCATCTGAAAGCAGAAACTCGCCCGATTACCACGGTATGTGTACTTTTCCGCTAGGCCATTCCAGTTATTTGTTTCGAGTATCAGACATGGGAAAATTTTTATGGTTGCTCACCTATTCCTTAACTTCAAACCCCCATATCTCGCGAACGGATTGTCGAACTCGAGAAATTCCTGTAGCATCTGACAGCAGAAACTCGCCCGATTACCACGGTATGTGTATTTTTGCCCTAGGCCATGGTAGTTATTGGTTTCGAGAATCAGACTTGCGAAAATTTTGATGGTTTATCAACCATTCCTTAGCTTCAAACTCCCATATCTCGCGAACGGATTGTCGAACTCGAGAAATTCCTGTTGCATCTGACAGCAGAAACTCGCCCGATTACAACGGTATGTGTATTTTTGCCCTAGGCCATAGTAGTTATTGGTTTCGAGTATCAGACTTGCGAAATTTTGATGGTTTCTCAACCATTCCTTAACTTCAAATTCCCATATCTCGCGAACGGATTGACGAACTCGAGAAATTCCTGTTGCACCTGAAAGCAGAAACACTCCCGATTACAACGGTATTTGTATTTTTCCCCTAGGCCATTATAGTTATTGGTTTCGAGTACCAGACTTGCGAAAATTTTGATGGTTTCTCAACCATTCCTTAAATTCAAACTTCCATATCTCGCGAACGGATTGACGAACTCGAGAAATTCCTGTTGCATCTGAAAGCAGAAACTCGCCCGATTACTACGGTATGTGTATTTTTCCTCTAGGCCATTATAGCTATTGGTTTCGAGTATCAGGCTTGCGAAAATTTTGATGGTTTCTCAACCATTCCTTAACTTCAAACTCACATATCTCGCTAACGGCTTGACGAATTCGAGAAATTCCCGTTGCATCTGACAGCAGAAACTCGCCCTATTACCACGGTATGTGTACTTTTCCCCTAGGCCATTCCAGTTATTTGTTTCGAGTATCAGACATGGGAAAATTTTTATGGTTGCTCACCCATTCCTTAACTTCAAACTCCCATATCTCGCGAACGGATTGTCAAACTCGAGAAATTCCCGTTGCATCTGACAGCAGAAACTCGCCCGATTACCACGGTATGTGTACTTTTCCCCTAGGCCATTCCAGTTACTGGTTTCGAGTATCAGACATGCGAAAATTTTGATGGTTGCTCAACCATTCCTTAACTTCAAACTCCCATATCTCGCGTACGGATTGTCGAACTCGAGAAATTTCTGTTGCATCTGACAGCAGAAACTCGCCCGATTACCACGGTATGTGTATTTTTGCCCTAGGCCATAGTAGTTATTGGTTTCGAGGATCAGACTTGCGAAAATTTTGATCGTTTCTCAACCATTGCTTAACTTCAAACTCCCATATCTCGCGAACGGATTGACCAGCTTGAGAAATTCCTGTTGCATCTGAAATTAGAAACTCGCCCGATTACAACAGTATGTGTATTTCTCCCCTAGGCCATTATAGTTATTTGTTTCGAGTATCAGACATGGGAAAATTTTTATGGTTGCTCACACATTCCTTAACTTCAAACTCCCATATCTCGCGAACGGATTGTCGAACTCGAGAAATTCCTGTTGCATCTGACAGCAGAAACTCGCCCGATTACCACGGTATGTGTATTTTTGCCCTAGGCCATAGTAGTTATTGGTTTCGTGTACCAGACTTGCGAAAATATTGATGGTTTATCAACCATTCCTTAGCTTCAAACTCACATATCTCGCGAACGGATTGACGAACTCGAAGAATTCCTGTTGCACCTGAAAGCAGAAACTCGCCCGATTACCACGGTATGTGTACTTTTCCCCTAGACCATTCCAGTTATTTGTTTCGAGTATCAGACGTGCGAAAATTTTGATGGTTGCTCACCCATTACTTAACTTCAAACTCCCATATCTCGCGAACGGATGGTCGAACTCGAGAAATTCCTGTTGCATCTGACAGCAGAAACTCGCCCGATTACCACGGTATGTGTATTTTTGCCCTAGGCCATAGTAGTTATTGGTTTCGAGAATCAGACTTGCGAAAATTTTGATGGTTTATCAACCATTCCTTAGCTTCAAACTCACATATCTCGCGAACAGATAGACGAACTCGAGAAATTCGTGTTGCATCTGAAAGCAGAAACTCGCCCGATTACCACGGTATGTGTACTTTTCCCCTAGGCCATTCCAGTTATTTGTTTCGAGTATCAGACATGGGAAAATTTTTATGGTTGCTCACCCATTCCTTAACTTCAAACCCCCATATCTCGCGAACGGATTGTCGAACTCGAGAAATTCCTGTAGCATCTGACAGCAGAAACTCGCCCGACTACCACGGTATGTGTATTTTTCCTCTAGGCCATTATAGCTATTGGTTTCGAGTATCAGGCTAGCGAAAATTTTGATGGTTTCTCAACCATTCCTTAACTTCAAACTCACATATCTCGCTAACGGCTTGACGAATTCGAGAAATTCCCGTTGCATCTGACAGCAGAAACTCGCCCGATTACCACGGTATGTGTACTTTTCCCCTAGGCCATTCCAGTTATTTGTTTCGAGTATCAGACATGGGAAAATTTTTATGGTTGCTCACCCATTCCTTAACTTCAAACTCCCATATCTCGCGAACGGTTTGACCAGCTTGAGAAATTCCTGTTGCATCTGAAATTAGAAACTCGCCCGATTACAACGGTATGTGTATTTCTCCCCTAGGCCATTATAGTTATTGGTTTCGAGTACCAGACTTGCGAAAATTTTGATGGTTTCTCAACCATTCCTTAACTTCAAACTCCCATATCTCGCGAACGGATTGTCGAACTCGAGAAATTCCTGTTGCATCTGACAGCAGAAACTCGCCCGATTACAACGGTATGTGTATTTTTGCCCTAGGCCATAGTAGTTATTGGTTTCGAGTATCAGACTTGCGAAATTTTGATGGCTTCTCAACCATTCCTTAAATTCAAATTCCCATATCTCGCGAACGGATTGACGAACTCGAGAAATTCCTGTTGCACCTGAAAGCAGAAACTCGCCCGATTACTACGGTATGTGTATTTTTCCTCTAGGCCATTATAGTTATTGGTTTCGAGTATCAGGCTTGCGAAAATTTTGATGGTTTCTCAACCATTCCTTAACTTCAAACTCACATATCTCGCTAACGGCTTGACGAATTCGAGAAATTCCCGTTGCATCTGACAGCAGAAACTCGCCCGATTACCACGGTATGTGTACTTTTCCCCTAGGCCATTCCAGTTACTGGTTTCGAGTATCAGACATGCGAAAATTTTGATGGTTGCTCAACCATTCCTTAACTTCAAACTCCCATATCTCGCGAACGGATTGTCGAACACGAGAAATTCCTGCTGCATCTGACAGCAGAAACTCGCCCGATTACAACGGTATGTGTGTTTTTGCCCTAGGCCATAGTAGTTATTGGTTTCGAGTACCAGACTTGCGAAAATTTTGATGGTTTATCAACCGTTCCTTAGCTTCAAACTCCCATATCTCGCGAACGGATTGACGAACTCGAGAATTGCCTGTTGCATCTGAAGGCAGAAACTCGCCCGATTACCACGGTATGTGAATTTTTGCCCTAGGCCATAGTAGTTATTGGTTTCGAGTACCAGACTTGAGAAAATTTTGATGGTTTCTCAACCATTCCTTAACTTCAAACTCCCATATCTCGCGAACGGATTGACGAACTAGAGAAATTTCTGTTGCATCTGACAGCAGAAACTCGCCCGATTACCACGGTATGTGTATTTTTGCCCTAGGCCATGGTAGTTATTGGTTTCGAGAATCAGACTTGCGAAAATTTTGATGGTTTATCAACCATTCCTTAGCTTCAAACTCCCATATCTCGCGAACGGATTGTCGAACTCGAGAAATTCCTGTTGCATCTGACAGCAGAAACTCGCCCGATTACAACGGTATGTGTATTTTTGCCCTAGGCCATAGTAGTTATTGGTTTCGAGTATCAGACTTGCGAAATTTTGATGGTTTCTCAACCATTCCTTAACTTCAAATTCCCATATCTCGCGAACGGATTGACGAACTCGAGAAATTCCTGTTGCACCTGAAAGCAGAAACACTCCCGATTACAATGGTATTTGTATTTTTCCCCTAGGCCATTATAGTTATTGGTTTCGAGTACCAGACTTGCGAAAATTTTGATGGTTTCTCAACCATTCCTTAAATTCAAACTTCCATATCTCGCGAACGGATTGACGAACTCGAGAAATTCCTGTTGCATCTGAAAGCAGAAACTCGCCCGATTACTACGGTATGTGTATTTTTCCTCTAGGCCATTATAGCTATTGGTTTCGAGTATCAGGCTTGCGAAAATTTTGATGGTTTCTCAACCATTCCTTAACTTCAAACTCACATATCTCGCTAACGGCTTGACGAATTCGAGAAATTCCCGTTGCATCTGACAGCAGAAACTCGCCCGATTACCACGGTATGTGTACTTTTCCCCTAGGCCATTCCAGTTATTTGTTTCGAGTATCAGACATGGGAAAATTTTTATGGTTGCTCACCCATTCCTTAACTTCAAACTCCCATATCTCGCGAACGGATTGTCAAACTCGAGAAATTCCCGTTGCATCTGACAGCAGAAACTCGCCCGATTACCACGGTATGTGTACTTTTCCCCTAGGCCATTCCAGTTACTGGTTTCGAGTATCAGACATGCGAAAATTTTGATGGTTGCTCAACCATTCCTTAACTTCAAACTCCCATATCTCGCGTACGGATTGTCGAACTCGAGAAATTCCTGTTGCATCTGACAGCAGAAACTCGCCCGATTACAACGGTATGTGTGTTTTTGCCCTAGGCCATAGTAGTTATTGGTTTCGAGTACCAGACTTGCGAAAATTTTGATGGTTTATCAACCGTTCCTTAGCTTCAAACTCCCATATCTCGCGAACGGATTGACCAACTCGAGAATTGCCTGTTGCATCTGAAGGCAGAAACTCGCCCGATTACCACGGTATGTGTATTTTTGCCCTAGGCCATAGTAGTTATTGGTTTCGAGGATCAGACTTGCGAAAATTTTGATCGTTTCTCAACCATTGCTTAACTTCAAACTCCCATATCTCGCGAACGGATTGACCAGCTTGAGAAATTCCTGTTGCATCTGAAATTAGAAACTCGTCCGATTACAACGGTATGTGTATTTCTCCCCTAGGCCATTATAGTTATTGGTTTCGAGTACCAGACTTGCGAAAATTTTGACCGTTTCTCAACCATTGCTTAACTTCAAACTCCCATATCTCGCGAACGGATTGACCAGCTTGAGAAATTCCTGTTGCATCTGAAATTAGAAACTCGCCCGATTACAACGGTATGTGTATTTCTCCCCTAGGCCATTATAGTTATTTGTTTCGAGTATCAGACATGGGAAAATTTTTATGGTTGCTCACACATTCCTTAACTTCAAACTCCCATATCTCGCGAACGGATTGTCGAACTCGAGAAATTCCTGTTGCATCTGACAGCAGAAACTCGCCCGATTACCACGGTATGTGTATTTTTGCCCTAGGCCATAGTAGTTATTGGTTTCGTGTACCAGACTTGCGAAAATATTGATGGTTTATCAACCATTCCTTAGCTTCAAACTCACATATCTCGCGAACGGATTGACGAACTCGAAGAATTCCTGTTGCACCTGAAAGCAGAAACTCGCCCGATTACCACGGTATGTGTACTTTTCCCCTAGACCATTCCAGTTATTTGTTTCGAGTATCAGACGTGCGAAAATTTTGATGGTTGCTCACCCATTACTTAACTTCAAACTCCCATATCTCGCGAACGGATGGTCGAACTCGAGAAATTCCTGTTGCATCTGACAGCAGAAACTCGCCCGATTACCACGGTATGTGTATTTTTGCCCTAGGCCATAGTAGTTATTGGTTTCGAGAATCAGACTTGCGAAAATTTTGATGGTTTATCAACCATTCCTTGGCTTCAAACTCACATATCTCGCGAACAGATAGACGAACTCGAGAAATTCGTGTTGCATCTGAAAGCAGAAACTCGCCCGATTACCACGGTATGTGTACTTTTCCCCTAGGCCATTCCAGTTATTTGTTTCGAGTATCAGACATGGGAAAATTTTTATGGTTGCTCACCCATTCCTTAACTTCAAACCCCCATATCTCGCGAACGGATTGTCGAACTCGAGAAATTCCTGTAGCATCTGACAGCAGAAACTCGCCCGATTACCACGGTATGTTTATTTTTGCCCTAGGCCATAGTAGTTATTGGTTTCGAGAATCAGACTTGCGAAAATTTTGATGGTTTATCAACCATTCCTTAGCTTCAAACTCCCATATCTCGCGAACGGATTGTCGAACTCGAGAAATTCCTATTGCATCTGACAGCAGAAACTCGCCCGATTACCACGGTATGTGTATTTTTGCCCTGGGCCATAGTAGTTATTGGTTTCGAGTATCAGACTTGCGAAAATTTTGATGGTTTCTCAACCATTCCTTAAATTCAAACTTCCATATCTCGCGAACGGATTGACGAACTCGAGAAATTCCTGTTGCATCTGAAAGCAGAAACTCGCCCGATTACTACGGTATGTGTATTTTTCCTCTAGGCCATTATAGCTATTGGTTTCGAGTATCAGGCTAGCGAAAGTTTTGATGGTTTCTCAACCATTCCTTAACTTCAAACTCACATATCTCGCTAACGGCTTGACGAATTCGAGAAATTCCCGTTGCATCTGACAGCAGAAACTCGCCCGATTACCACGGTATGTGTACTTTTCCCCTAGGCCATTCCAGTTATTTGTTTCGAGTATCAGACATGGGAAAATTTTTATGGTTGCTCACCCATTCCTTAACTTCAAACTCCCATATCTCGCGAACGGTTTGACCAGCTTGAGAAATTCCTGTTGCATCTGACAGCAGAAACTCGCCCGATTACAACGGTATGTGTATTTTTGCCCTAGGCCATAGTAGTTATTGGTTTCGAGTATCAGACTTGCGAAATTTTGATGGTTTCTCAACCATTCCTTAAATTCAAATTCCCATATCTCGCGAACGGATTGACGAACTCGAGAAATTCCTGTTGCACCTGAAAGCAGAAACTCTCCCGATTACAACGGTATTTGTATTTTCCCCTAGGCCATTATAGTTATTGGTTTCGAGTACCAGACTTGCGAAAATTTTGATGGTTTCTCAACCATTCCTTAAATTCAAACTCCCATATCTCGCGAACGGATTGACGAACTCGAGAAATTCCTGTTGCATCTGAAAGCAGAAACTCGCCCGATTACTACGGTATGTGTATTTTTCCTCTAGGCCATTATAGTTATTGGTTTCGAGTATCAGGCTTGCGAAAATTTTGATGGTTTCTCAACCATTCCTTAACTTCAAACTCACATATCTCGCTAACGGCTTGACGAATTCGAGAAATTCCCGTTGCATCTGACAGCAGAAACTCGCCCGATTACCACGGTATGTGTACTTTTCCCCTAGGCCATTCCAGTTACTGGTTTCGAGTATCAGACATGCGAAAATTTTGATGGTTGCTCAACCATTCCTTAACTTCAAACTCCCATATCTCGCGAACGGATTGTCGAACACGAGAAATTCCTGCTGCATCTGACAGCAGAAACTCGCCCGATTACAACGGTATGTGTGTTTTTGCCCTAGGCCATAGTAGTTATTGGTTTCGAGTACCAGTCTTGCGAAAATTTTGATGGTTTATCAACCGTTCCTTAGCTTCAAACTCCCATATCTCGCGAACGGATTGACGAACTCGAGAATTGCCTGTTGCATCTGAAGGCAGAAACTCGCCCGATTACCACGGTATGTGAATTTTTGCCCTAGGCCATAGTAGTTATTGGTTTCGAGTACCAGACTTGAGAAAATTTTGATGGTTTCTCAACCATTCCTTAACTTCAAACTCCCATATCTCGCGAACGGATTGACGAACTAGAGAAATTTCTGTTGCATCTGACAGCAGAAACTCGCCCGATTACCACGGTATGTGTATTTTTGCCCTAGGCCATAGTAGTTATTGGTTTCGAGGATCAGACTTGCGAAAATTTTGATCGTTTCTCAACCATTGCCTAACTTCAAACTCCCATATCTCGCGAACGGATTGACCAGCTTGAGAAATTCCTGTTGCATCTGAAATTAGAAACTCGCCCGATTACAACGGTATGTGTATTTCTCCCCTAGGCCATTATAGTTATTGGTTTCGAGTACCAGACTTGCGAAAATTTTGACCGTTTCTCAACCATTGCTTAACTTCAAACTCCCATATCTCGCGAACGGATTGACCAGCTTGAGAAATTCCTGTTGCATCTGAAATTAGAAACTCGCCCGATTACAACGGTATGTGTATTTCTCCCCTAGGCCATTATAGTTATTTGTTTCGAGTATCAGACATGGGAAACTTTTTATGGTTGCTCACCCATTCCTTAACTTCAAACTCCCATATCTCGCGAACGGATTGTCGAACTCGAGAAATTCCTGTTGCATCTGACAGCAGAAACTCGCACGATTACCACGGTATGTGTATTTTTGCCCTAGGCCATAGTAGTTATTGGTTTCGAGTACCAGACTTGCGAAAATATTGATGGTTTATCAACCATTCCTTAGCATCAAACTCACATATCTCGCGAACGGATTGACGAACTCGAAAAATTCCTGTTGCACCTGAAAGCGGAAACTCGCCCGATTACCACGGTATGTGTACTTCTCCCATAGACCATTCCAGTTATTTGTTTCGAGTATCAGACGTGCGAAAATTTTGATGGTTGCTCACCCATTCCTTAACTTCAAACTCCCATATCTCGCGAACGGATGGTCGAACTCGAGAAATTCCTGTTGCATCTGACAGCAGAAACTCGCACGATTACCACGGTATGTGTATTTTTGCCCTAGGCCATAGTAGTTATTGGTTTCGAGTACCAGACTTGAGAAAATTTTGATGGTTTCTCAACCATTCCTTAACTTCAAACTCCCATATCTCGCGAACGGATTGACGAACTAGAGAAATTTCTGTTGCATCTGACAGCAGAAACTCGCCCGATTACCACGGTATGTGTATTTTTGCCCTAGGCCATAGTAGTTATTGGTTTCGAGGATCAGACTTGCGAAAATTTTGATCGTTTCTCAACCATTGCCTAACTTCAAACTCCCATATCTCGCGAACGGATTGACCAGCTTGAGAAATTCCTGTTGCATCTGAAATTAGAAACTCGCCCGATTACAAGGGTATGTGTATTTCTCCCCTAGGCCATTATAGTTAGTGGTTTCGAGTACCAGACTTGCGAAAATTTTGATGGTTTCTCAAACATTCCTTAACTTCAAACTCCCATATCTCGCAAACGGATTGTCGAACTCGAGAAATTCCTGTTGCATCTGACAGCAGAAACTCGCCCGATTACAACGGTATGTGTATTTTTGCCCTAGGCCATAGTAATTATTGGTTTCGAGTATCTGACTTGCGAAATTTTGATGGTTTCTCAACCATTCCTTAACTTCAAATTCCCATATCTCGCGAACGGATTGACGAACTCGAGAAATTCCTGTTGCACCTGAAAGCAGAAACTCTCCCGATTACAACGGCTTGTGTATTTTCCCCCTAGGCCATTATAGTTATCGGTTTCGAGTGCCAGACTTGCGAAAATTTTGATGGTTTCTCAACCATTCCTTAACTTCAAACTGCCATATCTCGCGAACGGATTGACGAACTCGAGAAATTCCTGTTGCATCTGAAAGCAGAAACTCGCCCGATTACCAAGGTATGTGTACTTTTCCCCTAGGCCATTCCAGTTATTTGTTTCGAGTATTATACATGCGAAAATTTTGATGGTTGCTCACCCATTCCTTAACTTCAAACCCCCATATCTCGCGAACGGATTGTCGAACTCGAGAAATTCCTGTAGCATCTGACAGCAGAAACTCGCCCGATTACCACGGTATGTGTATTTTTGCCCTAGGCCATAGTAGTTATTGGTTTCGAGAATCAGACTTGCGAAAATTTTGATGGTTTATCAACCATTCCTTAGCTTCAAACTCACATATCTCGCGAACGGATTGACGAACTCGAGAAATTCGTGTTGCATCTGAAAGCAGAAACTCGCCCGATTACCACGGTATGTGTACTTTTCCCCTATGCCATTCCGGTTATTTGTTTCGAGTATCAGACATGGGAAAATTTTTATGGTTGCTCACCCATTCCTTAACTTCAAACCCCCATATCTCGCGAACGGATTGTCGAACTCGAGAAATTCCTGTAGCATCTGACAGCAGAAACTCGCCCGATTACCACGGTATGTTTATTTTTGCCCTAGGCCATAGTAGTTATTGGTTTCGAGTACCAGACTTGAGAAAATTTTGATGGTTTCTCAACCATTCCTTAACTTCAAACTCCCATATCTCGCGAACGGATTGACGAACTAGAGAAATTTCTGTTGCATCTGACAGCAGAAACTCGCCCGATTACCACGGTATGTGTATTTTTGCCCTAGGCCATAGTAGTTATTGGTTTCGAGAATCAGACTTGCGAAAATTTTGATCGTTTCTCAACCATTGCTTAACTTCAAACTCCCATATCTCGCGAACGGATTGACCAGCTTGAGAAATTCCTGTTGCATCTGAAATTAGAAACTCGCCCGATTACAACGGTATGTGTATTTCTCCCCTAGGCCATTATAGTTATTGGTTTCGAGTACCAGACTTGCGAAAATTTTGACCGTTTCTCAACCATTGCTTAACTTCAAACTCCCATATCTCGCGAACGGATTGACCAGCTTGAGAAATTCCTGTTGCATCTGAAATTAGAAACTCGCCCGATTACAACGGTATGTGTATTTCTCCCCTAGGCCATTATAGTTATTTGTTTCGAGTATCAGACATGGGAAAATTTTTATGGTTGCTCACCCATTCCTTAACTTCAAACTCCCATATCTCGCGAACGGATTGTCGAACTCGAGAAATTCCTGTTGCATCTGACAGCAGAAACTCGCCCGATTACAACGGTATGTGTATTTTTGCCCTAGGCCATAGTAGTTATTGGTTTCGAGAATCAGACTTGCGAAAATTTTGATGGTTTATCAACCATTCCTTAGCTTCAAACTCACATATCTCGCGAACGGATTCACGAACTCGAGAAATTCGTGTTGCATCTGAAAGCAGAAACTCGCCCGATTACCACGGTATGTGTACTTTTCCCCTAGGCCATTCCGGTTATTTGTTTCGAGTATCAGACATGGGAAAATTTTTATGGTTGCTCACCCATTCCTTAACTTCAAACCCCCATATCTCGCGAACGGATTGTCGAACTCGAGAAATTCCTGTAGCATCTGACAGCAGAAACTCGCCCGATTACCACGGTATGTTTATTTTTGCCCTAGGCCATAGTAGTTATTGGTTTCGAGTACCAGACTTGAGAAAATTTTGATGGTTTCTCAACCATTCCTTAACTTCAAACTCCCATATCTCGCGAACGGATTTACGAACTAGAGAAATTTCTGTTGCATCTGACAGCAGAAACTCGCCCGATTACCACGGTATGTGTATTTTTGCCCTAGGCCATAGTAGTTATTGGTTTCGAGAATCAGACTTGCGAAAATTTTGATCGTTTCTCAACCATTGCTTAACTTCAAACTCCCATATCTCGCGAACGGATTGACCAGCTTGAGAAATTCCTGTTGCATCTGAAATTAGAAACTCGCCCGATTACAACGGTATGTGTATTTCTCCCCTAGGCCATTATAGTTATTGGTTTCGAGTACCAGACTTGCGAAAATTTTGACCGTTTCTCAACCATTGCTTAACTTCAAACTCCCATATCTCGCGAACGGATTGACCAGCTTGAGAAATTCCTGTTGCATCTGAAATTAGAAACTCGCCCGATTACAACGGTATGTGTATTTCTCCCCTAGGCCATTATAGTTATTTGTTTCGAGTATCAGACATGGGAAAATTTTTATGGTTGCTCACCCATTCCTTAACTTCAAACTCCCATATCTCGCGAACGGATTGTCGAACTCGAGAAATTCCTGTTGCATCTGACAGCAGAAACTCGCCCGATTACCACGGTATGTGTATTTTTGCCCTAGGGCATAATAGTTATTGGTTTCGAGTACCAGACTTTTGAAAATATTGATGGTTTATCAACCATTCCTTAGCTTCAAACTCACATATCTCGCGAACGGATTGACGAACTCGAAAAATTCCTGTTGCACCTGAAAGCAGAAACTCGCCCGATTACCACGGTATGTGTACTTTTCCCCTAGACCATTCCAGTTATTTGTTTCGAGTATCAGACGTGCGAAAATTTTGATGGTTGCTCACCCATTCCTTAACTTCAAACTCCCATATCTCGCGAACGGATGGTCGAACTCGAGAAATTCCTGTTGCATCTGACAGCAGAAACTCGCCCGATTACCACGGTATGTGTATTTTTGCCCTAGGCCATAGTAGTTATTGGTTTCGAGTATCAGACTTGCGAAAATTTTGATGGTTTCTCAACCATTCCGTAACTTCAAACTCCCATATCTCGCGAACGGATTGACGAGCTCGAGAAATTCCTGTTGCATCTGAAAGTAGAAACTCGCCCGATTACAACGGTATGTGTATTTTTCCCCTAGGCCTTCGTAGTTATTGGTTTCGGGTATCAGACTTGCGAAATTTTGATGGTTTGTCAACCATTCCCTAACTTCAAACGCCCATATCTCGCGAAAGGATTGACGAACTCGAGAAATTCCTGTTGCATCTGAAAGTAGAAACTCGCCCGATTACAACGGTATGTGTATTTCCCCCCTAGGCCATTATAGTTATTGGTTTCGAGTACCAGACTTGCGAAAATTTTGATGGTTTCTCAACCATTCCTTAACTTCAAACTCCCATATCTCGCGAACGGATTGTCGAACTCGAGAAATTCCTGTTGCACCTGACAGCAGAAACTCGCCTGATTACAACGGTATGTGTATTTTTGCCCTAGGCCATAGTAGTTATTGGTTTCGAGTATCAGACTTGCGAAATTTTGATGGTTTCTCAACCATTCCTTAACTTCAAATTCCCATATCTCGCGAACGGATTGACGAACTCGAGAAATTCCTGTTGCACCTGAAAGCAGAAACTCTCCCGATTACAACGGTATTTGTATTTTTCCCCTAGGCCATTATGGTTATTGGTTTCGAGTACCAAGCTTGCGAAAATTTTGATGGTTTCTCAACCATTCCTTAAATTCAAACTCCCATATCTCGCGAACGGATTGACGAACTCGAGAAATTCCCGTTGCATCTGACAGCAGAAACTCGCCCGATTACCAGGGTATGTGTACTTTTCCCCTAGGCCATTCCAGTTATTTGTCTCGAGTATCAGACATGGGAAAATTTTTATGGTTGCTCACCCATTCCTTAACTTCAAACTCCCATATCTCGCGAACGGATTGTCGAACTCGAGAAATTCCTGTTGCATCTGACAGCAGAAACCCGCCCGATTACCACGGTATGTGTATTTTTGCCCTAGGCCATAGTAGTTATTGGTTTCGAGTACCAGACTTGCGAAAATTTTGATGGTATATCAACCATTCCTTAGCTTCAAACTCCCATATCTCGCGAACGGATTGACAAACTCGAGAATTGCCTGTTTCATCTGAAGGCAGAAACTCGCCCGATTACAACGGTATGTGTATTTTTCCCCCAGGCCATTGTAGTTATTGGTTTCGAGTATCAGAATTGCGAAAATTTTGATGGTTTCTCAACCATTCCTTAACTTCAAACTGCCATATCTCGCGAACGGATTGACGAACTCGAGAAATTCCTGTGGCATCTGAAAGCAGAAACTCCCGATTACAACGGCATGTGTATTTTTCCCCTAGGCCATTATAGTTATCGGTTTCGAGTACCAGCCTTGCGAAAATTTTGATGGTTTCTCAACCATTCCTTAACTTCAAACTCCCATATCTCGCGAACGGATTGACGAACTCGAGAAATTCCTGTTGCATCGGAAAGCAGAAACCCGCCCGATTACCACGGTATGTGTACTTTTCCCCTAGGGCATTCCAGTTCTTTGTTTCGAGTATCAGACATGCGAAAATGTTGATGGTTGCTCACCCATTCCTTAACTTCAAACTCCCATATCTCGCGAACGGATTGTCGAACTCGAGAAATTCCTGTTGCATCTGACAGCAGAAACTCGCCCGATTACCACGGTATGTGTATTTTTGCCCTGGGCCATAGTAGTTATTGGTTTCGAGTATCAGACTTGCGAAAATTTTGATCGTTTCTCAACCATTCCTTATCTTCAAACTCCCATATCTCGCGAACGGATTGACCAGCTTGAGAAATTCCTGTTGCATCTGAAATTAGAAACTCGCCCGATTACAACGGTATGTGTATTTCTCCCCTAGGCCATTATAGTTATTGGTTTCGAGTACCAGACTTGCGAAAATTTTGATGGTTTCTCAACCATTCCTTAACTTCAAATTCCCATATCTCGCGAA
This sequence comes from Ptiloglossa arizonensis, assembly GCF_051014685.1. NCBI lineage: Eukaryota > Metazoa > Arthropoda > Insecta > Hymenoptera > Colletidae > Ptiloglossa > Ptiloglossa arizonensis. The sequence goes on along the minus strand of NW_027478782.1, from coordinate 345,602 downwards.
CGGATTGACGAACTCGAGAAATTCCTGTTGCACCTGAAAGCAGAAACTCTCCCGATTACAACGGTATTTGTATTTTTCCCCTAGGCCATTATAGTTATTGGTTTCGAGTACCAGACTTGCGAAAATTTTGATGGTTTCTCAACCATTCCTTAAATTCAAACTTCCATATCTCGCGAACGGATTGACGAACTCGAGAAATTCCTGTTGCATCTGAAAGCAGAAACTCGCCCGATTACTACGGTATGTGTATTTTTCCTCTAGGCCATTATAGCTATTGGTTTCGAGTATCAGGCTAGCGAAAATTTTGATGGTTTCTCAACCATTCCTTAACTTCAAACTCACATATCTCGCTAACGGCTTGACGAATTCGAGAAATTCCCGTTGCATCTGACAGCAGAAACTCGCCCGATTACCACGGTATGTGTACTTTTCCCCTAGGCCATTCCAGTTATTTGTTTCGAGTATCAGACATGGGAAAATTTTTATGGTTGCTCACCCATTCCTTAACTTCAAACTGCCATATCTCGCGAACGGATTGTCGAACTCGAGAAATTCCCGTTGCATCTGACAGCAGAAACTCGCCCGATTACCACGGTATGTGTACTTTTCCCCTAGGCCATTCCAGTTACTGGTTTCGAGTATCAGACATGCGAAAATTTTGATGGTTGCTCAACCATTCCTTAACTTCAAACTCCCATATCTCGCGTACGGATTGTCGAACTCGAGTAATTCCTGTTGCATCTGACAGCAGAAACTCGCCCGATTACAACGGTATGTGTGTTTTTGCCCTAGGCCATAGTAGTTATTGGTTTCGAGTACCAGACTTGCGAAAATTTTGATGGTTTATCAACCGTTCCTTAGCTTCAAACTCCCATATCTCGCGAACGGATTGACGAACTCGAGAATTGCCTGTTGCATCTGAAGGCAGAAGCTCGCCCGATTACCACGGTATGTGTATTTTTGCACTAGGCCATAGTAGTTATTGGTTTCGAGTACCAGACTTGAGAAAATTTTGATGGTTTCTCAACCATTCCTTAACTTCAAACTCCCATATCTCGCGAACGGATTGACGAACTAGAGAAATTTCTGTTGCATCTGACAGCAGAAACTCGCCCGATTACCACGGTATGTGTATTTTTGCCCTAGGCCATAGTAGTTATTGGTTTCGAGGATCAGACTTGCGAAAATTTTGATCGTTTCTCAACCATTGCTTAACTTCAAACTCCCATATCTCGCGAACGGATTGACCAGCTTGAGAAATTCCTGTTGCATCTGAAATTGGAAACTCGCCCGATTACAACGGTATGTGTATTTCTCCCCTAGGCCATTATAGTTATTGGTTTCGAGTACCAGACTTGCGAAAATTTTGACCGTTTCTCAACCATTGCTTAACTTCAAACTCCCATATCTCGCGAACGGATTGACCAGCTTGAGAAATTCCTGTTGCATCTGAAATTAGAAACTCGCCCGATTACAACGGTATGTGTACTTCTCCCCTAGGCCATTATAGTTATTTGTTTCGAGTATCAGACATGGGAAAATTTTTATGGTTGCTCACCCATTCCTTAACTTCAAACTCCCATATCTCGCGAACGGATTGTCGAACTCAAGAAATTCCTGTTGCATCTGACAGCAGAAACTCGCCCGATTACCACGGTATGTGTATTTTTGCCCTAGGCCATAGTAGTTATTGGTTTCGTGTACCAGACTTGCGAAAATATTGATGGTTTATCAACCATTCCTTAGCTTCAAACTCACATATCTCGCGAACGGATTGACGAACTCGAAAAATTCCTGTTGCACCTGAAAGCAGAAACTCGCCCGATTACCACGGTATGTGTACTTTTCCCCTAGACCATTCCAGTTATTTGTTTCGAGTATCAGACGTGCGAAAATTTTGATGGTTGCTCACCCATTACTTAACTTCAAACTCCCATATCTCGCGAACGGATGGTCGAACTCGAGAAATTCCTGTTGCATCTGACAGCAGAAACTCGCCCGATTACCACGGTATGTGTATTTTTGCCCTAGGCCATAGTAGTTATTGGTTTCGAGTATCAGACTTGCGAAAATTTTGATCGTTTCTCAACCATTCCTTAACTTCAAACTCCCATATCTCGCGAACGGATTGACCAGCTTGAGAAATTCCTGTTGCATCTGAAATTAGAAACTCGCCCGATTACAAGGGTATGTGTATTTCTCCCCTAGGCCATTATAGTTATTGGTTTCGAGTACCAGACTTGCGAAAATTTTGATGGTTTCTCAACCATTCCTTAACTTCAAACTCCCATATCTCGCAAACGGATTGTCGAACTCGAGAAATTCCTGTTGCATCTGACAGCAGAAACTCGCCCGATTACAACGGTATGTGTATTTTTGCCCTAGGCCATAGTAGTTATTGGTTTCGAGAATCAGACTTCCGATATTTTGATGGTTTCTCAACCATTCCTTAACTTCAAATTCCCATATCTCGCGAACGGATTGACGAACTCGAGAAATTCCTGTTGCACCTGAAAGCAGAAACTCTCCCGATTACAACGGCGTGTGTATTTTTCCCCTAGGCCATTATAGTTGTCGGTTTCGAGTGCCAGACTTGTGAAAATTTTGATGGTTTCTCAACCATTCCTTAACTTCAGACTGCCATATCTCGCGAACGGATTGTCGAACTCGAGAAATTCCTATTGCATCTGACAGCAGAAACTCGCCCGATTACCACGGTATGTGTATTTTTGCCCTGGGCCATAGTAGTTATTGGTTTCGAGTATCAGACTTGCGAAAATTTTGATCGTTACTCAACCATTCCTTAACTTCAAACTCCCATATCTCGCGAACGGTTTGACCAGCTTGAGAAATTCCTGTTGCATCTGAAATTAGAAACTCGCCCGATTACAACGGTATGTGTATTTCTCCCCTAGGCCATTATAGTTATTGGTTTCGAGTACCAGACTTGCGAAAATTTTGATGGTTTCTCAACCATTCCTTAACTTCAAACACATATATCTCGCTTACGGCTTGACGAATTCGAGAAATTCCAGTTGCATCTGACAGCAGAAACTCGCCCGATTACGACGGTATGTGTACTTTTCCCCTAGGCCATTCCAGTTATTTGTTTCGAGTATTACACATGCGAAAATTTTGATGGTTGCTCACCCATTCCTTAACTTCAAACCCCCATATCTCGCGAACGGATTGTCGAACTCGAGAAATTCCTGTAGCATCTGACAGCAGAAACTCGCCCGATTACCACGGTATGTGTATTTTTGCCCTAGGCCATAGTAGTTATTGGTTTCGAGAATCAGACTTGCGAAAATATTGATGGTTTATCAACCATTCCTTAGCTTCAAACTCACATATCTCGCGAACGGATTGACGAACTCGAAAAATTCCTGTTGCACCTGAAAGCGGAAACTCGCCCGATTACCACGGTATGTGTACTTTTCCCATAGACCATTCCAGTTATTTGTTTCGAGTATCAGACATGGGAAAATTTTTATGGTTGCTCACCCATTCCTTAACTTCAAACCCCCATATCTCGCGAACGGATTGTCGAACTCGAGAAATTCCTGTAGCATCTGACAGCAGAAACTCGCCCGATTACAACGGTATGTGTGTTTTTGCCCTAGGCCATAGTAGTTATTGGTTTCGAGTACCAGACTTGCGAAAATTTTGATGGTTTATCAACCGTTCCTTAGCTTCAAACTCCCATTTCTCGCGAACGGATTGACGAACTCGAGAATTGCCTGTTGCATCTGACAGCAGAAACTCGCCCGATTACCACGGTATGTGTATTTTTGCCCTAGGCCATAGTAGTTATTGGTTTCGAGTACCAGACTTGAGAAAATTTTGATGGTTTCTCAACCATTCCTTAACTTCAAACTCCCATATCTCGCGAACGGATTGACGAACTCGAGAATTGCCTGTTGCATCTGAAGGCAGAAACTCGCCCGATTACAACGGTATGTGTATTTTTCCCCTAGGCCATTATAGTTATCGGTTTCGAGTGCCAGACTTGCGAAAATTTTGATGGTTTCTCAACCATTCCTTAACTTCAAACTGCCATATCTCGCGAACGGATTGACGAACTCGAGAAATTCCTGTTGCATCTGAAAGCAGAAACTCGCCCGATTACCACGGTATGTGTACTTTTCCCCTAGGCCATTCCAGTTATTTGTTTCGAGTATTACACGTGCGAAAATTTTGATGGTTGCTCACCCATTCCTTAACTTCAAACCCCCATATCTCGCGAACGGATTGTCAAACTCGAGAAATTCCTGTAGCATCTGACAGCAGAAACTCGCCCGATTACCACGGTATGTGTATTTTTGCCCTAGGCCATAGTAGTTATTGGTTTCGAGAATCAGACTTGCGAAAATTTTGATGGTTTATCAACCATTCCTTAGCTTCAAACTCACATATCTCGCGCACGGATTGACGAACTCGAGAAATTCGTGTTGCATCTGAAAGCAGAAACTCGCCCGATTACCACGGTATGTGTACTTTTCCCCTAGGCCATTCCAGTTATTTGTTTCGAATATCAGACATGGGAAAATTTTTATGGTTGCTCACCCATTCCTTAACTTCAAACCCCCATATCTCGCGAACGGATTGTCGAACTCGAGAAATTCCTGTATCATCTGACAGCAGAAACTCGCCCGATTACCACGGTATGTGTATTTTTGCCCTAGGCCATAGTAGTTATTGGTTTCGAGAATCAGACTTGCGAAAATTTTGATGGTTTATCAACCATTCCTTAGCTTCAAACTCCCATATCTCGCGAACGGATTGTCGAACTCGAGAAATTCCTGTTGCATCTGACAGCAGAAACTCGCCCGATTACCACGGTATGTGTATTTTTGCCCTGGGCCATAGTAGTTATTGGTTTCGAGTATCAGACTTGCGAAAATTTTGATCGTTACTCAACCATTCCTTAACTTCAAACTCCCATATCTCGCGAACGGATTGACCAGCTTGAGAAATTCCTGTTGCATCTGAAATTAGAAACTCGCCCGATTACAACGGTATGTGTATTTCTCCCCTAGGCCATTATAGTTATTGGTTTCGAGTACCAGACTTGCGAAATTTTGATGGTTTCTCAACCATTCCTTAACTTCAAATTCCCATATCTCGCGAACGGATTGACGAACTCGAGAAATTCCTGTTGCACCTGAAAGCAGAAACTCGCCCGATTACTACGGTATGTGTATTTTTCCCCTAGGCCATTATAGTTATTGGTTTCGAGTATCAGGCTTGCGAAAATTTTGATGGTTTCTCAACCATTCCTTAACTTCAAACTCATATATCTCGCTTACGGCTTGACGAATTCGAGAAATTCCAGTTGCATCTGACAGCAGAAACTCGCCCGATTACCACGGTATGTGTACTTTTCCCCTAGGCCATTCCAGTTACTGGTTTCGAGTATCAGACATGCGAAAATTTTGATGGTTGCTCAACCATTCCTTAACTTCAAACTCCCATATCTCGCGAACGGATTGTCGAACTCGAGAAATTCCTGTTGCATCTGACAGCAGAAACTCGCCCGATTACAACGGTATGTGTGTTTTTGCCCTAGGCCATAGTAGTTATTGGTTTCGAGTACCAGACTTGCGAAAATTTTGATGGTTTATCAACCGTTCCTTAGCTTCAAACTCCCATTTCTCGCGAACGGATTGACGAACTCGAGAATTGCCTGTTGCATCTGACAGCAGAAACTCGCCCGATTACCACGGTATGTGTATTTTTGCCCTAGGCCATAGTAGTTATTGGTTTCGAGTACCAGACTTGAGAAAATTTTGATGGTTTCTCAACCATTCCTTAACTTCAAACTCCCATATCTCGCGAACGGATTGACGAACTCGAGAATTGCCTGTTGCATCTGAAGGCAGAAACTCGCCCGATTACAACGGTATGTGTATTTTTCCCCTAGGCCATTGTAGTTATTGGTTTCGAGTATCAGACTTGCGAAAATTTTGATGGTATCTCAACCATTCCTTAACTTCAAACTCCCATATCTCGCCAACGGATTGACGAACTCAAGAAATTCCTGTTGCATCTGACAGCAGTAACTCGCCCGATTACATCGGTATGTGTATTTTTGCCCTAGGCCATAGTAGTTATTGGTTTCGAGTATCAGACTTGCGAAAATTTTGATGGTTTCTCAACCATTCCTTAACTTCAAACTCCCATATCTCGCGAACGGATTGACGAATTCGAGAAATTCCTGTGTCATCTGAAAGCAGAAACACTCCCGATTGCAACGGCGTGTGTATTTTTCCCCAGGCCATTATAGTTATCGGTTTCGCGTACCAGACTTGCGAAAGTTTGATGGTTTCTCAACCATTCCTTAACTTCAAACTCCCATATCTCGCGAACGGATTGACGAACTCGAGAAATTCCTGTTGCATCTGAAAGCAGAAACTCGCCCGATTACCACGGTATGTGTACTTTACCCCTAGGCCATTCCAGTTATTTGTTTCGAGTATTACACATGCGAAAATTTTGATGGTTGCTCACCCATTCCTTAACTTCAAACCCCCATATCTCGCGAACGGATTGTCGAACTCGAGAAATTCCTGTTGCATCTGACAGCAGAAACTCGTCCGATTACCACGGTAAGTGTATTTTTGCCCTAGGCCATAGTAGTTATTGGTTTCGAGTATCAGACTTGGGAAAATTTTGATGGTTTATCAACCATTCCTTAGCTTCAAACTCACATATCTCGCGAACGGATTGACGAACTCGAGAAATTCCTGTTGCATCTGAAAGCAGAAACTCGCCCGATTACCACGGTATGTGTACTTTTCCCCTAGGCCATTCCAGTTATTTGTTTCGAGTATTACACATTCGAAAATTTTGATGGTTTCTCAACCATTCCTTAACTTCAAACTCCCATATCACGCGAACGGATTGTCGAACTCGAGAAATTCCTGTTGCATCTGACAGCAGAAACTCGCCCGATTACCTCGGTATGTGTACTTTTCCCCTAGGCCATTCCAGTTACTGGTTTCGAGTATCAGACTTGCGAAAATTGTGATCGTTTCTCAACCATTCCTCAACTTCAAACTGCCATATCTCGCGAACGGAGTGACCAGCTTGAGAAATTCCTGTTGCATCTGATATTAGAAACTCGCCCGATTACAACGGTATGTGTATTTCTCCCCTAGGCCATTATAGTTATTGGTTTCGAGTACCAGACTTGCGAAAATTTTGATGGTTTCTCAACCATTCCTTAACTTCAAACTCCCATATCTCGCGAACGGATTGTCGAACTCGAGAAATTCCTGTTGCATCTGACAGCAGAAACTCGCCCGATTACAACGGTATGTGTATTTTTCCCCTAGGCCATTATAGTTATCGGTTTCGAGTGCCAGACTTGCGAAAATTTTGATGGTTTCTCAACCATTCCTTAACTTCAAACTGCCATATCTGGCGAACGGATTGACGAACTCGAGAAATTCCTGTTGCATCTGAAAGCAGAAACTCGCCCGATTACCACGGTATGTGTACTTTTCCCCTAGGCCATTCCAGTTATTTGTTTCGAGTATTACACATGCGAAAATTTTGATGGTTGCTCACCCATTCCTTAACTTCAAACCCCCATATCTCGCGAACGGATTGTCGAACTCGAGAAATTCCTGTAGCATCTGACAGCAGAAACTCGCCCGATTACCACGGTATGTGTATTTTTGCCCTAGGCCATAGTAGTTATTGGTTTCGAGAATCAGACTTGCGAAAATTTTGATGGTTTATCAACCATTCCTTAGCTTCAAACTCACATATCTCGCGCACGGATTGACGAACTCGAGAAATTCGTGTTGCATCTGAAAGCAGAAACTCGCCCGATTACCACGGTATGTGTACTTTTCCCCTAGGCCATTCCAGTTATTTGTTTCGAGTATCAGACATGGGAAAATTTTTATGGTTGCTCACCCATTCCTTAACTTCAAACCCCCATATCTCGCGAACGGATTGTCGAACTCGAGCAATTCCTGTATCATCTGACAGCAGAAACTCGCCCGATTACCACGGTATGTGTATTTTTGCCCTAGGCCATAGTAGTTATTGGTTTCGAGAATCAGACTTGCGAAAATTTTGATGGTTTATCAACCATTCCTTAGCTTCAAACTCCCATATCTCGCGAACGGATTGTCGAACTCGAGAAATTCCTGTTGCATCTGACAGCAGAAACTCGCCCGATTACCACGGTATGTGTATTTTTGCCCTGGGCCATAGTAGTTATTGGTTTCGAGTATCAGACTTGCGAAAATTTTGATCGTTACTCAACCATTCCTTAACTTCAAACTCCCATATCTCGCGAACGGATTGACCAGCTTGAGAAATTCCTGTTGCATCTGAAATTAGAAACTCGCCCGATTACAACGGTATGTGTATTTCTCCCCTAGGCCATTATAGTTATTGGTTTCGAGTACCAGACTTGCGAAATTTTGATGGTTTCTCAACCATTCCTTAACTTCAAATTCCCGTATCTCGCGAACGGATTGACGAACTCGAGAAATTCCTGTTGCACCTGAAAGCAGAAACTCGCCCGATTACTACCGTATGTGTATTTTTCCCCTAGGCCATTATAGTTATTGGTTTCGCGTATCAGGCTTGCGAAAATTTTGATGGTTTCTCAACCATTCCTTAACTTCAAACTCATATATCTCGCTTACGGCTTGACGAATTCGAGAAATTCCAGTTGCATCTGACAGCAGAAACTCGCCCGATTACCACGGTATGTGTACTTTTCCCCTAGGCCATTCCAGTTACTGGTTTCGAGTATCAGACATGCGAAAATTTTGATGGTTGCTCAACCATTCCTTAACTTCAAACTCCCATATCTCGCGAACGGATTGTCGAACTCGAGAAATTCCTGTTGCATCTGACAGCAGAAACTCGCCCGATTACAACGGTATGTGTGTTTTTGCCCTAGGCCATAGTAGTTATTGGTTTCGAGTACCAGACTTGCGAAAATTTTGATGGTTTATCAACCGTTCCTTAGCTTCAAACTCCCATTTCTCGCGAACGGATTGACGAACTCGAGAATTGCCTGTTGCATCTGACAGCAGAAACTCGCCCGATTACCACGGTATGTGTATTTTTGCCCTAGGCCATAGTAGTTATTGGTTTCGAGTACCAGACTTGAGAAAATTTTGATGGTTTCTCAACCATTCCTTAACTTCAAACTCCCATATCTCGCGAACGGATTGACGAACTCGAGAATTGCCTGTTGCATCTGAAGGCAGAAACTCGCCCGATTACAACGGTATGTGTATTTTTCCCCTAGGCCATTGTAGTTATTGGTTTCGAGTATCAGACTTGCGAAAATTTTGATGGTATCTCAACCATTCCTTAACTTCAAACTCCCATATCTCGCCAACGGATTGACGAACTCAAGAAATTCCTGTTGCATCTGACAGCAGTAACTCGCCCGATTACAACGGTATGTGTATTTTTGCCCTAGGCCATAGTAGTTATTGGTTTCGAGTATCAGACTTGCGAAAATTTTGATGGTTTCTCAACCATTCCTTAACTTCAAACTCCCATATCTCGCGAACGGATTGACGAATTCGAGAAATTCCTGTGTCATCTGAAAGCAGAAACACTCCCGATTGCAACGGCGTGTGTATTTTTCCCTAGGCCATTATAGTTATCGGTTTCGCGTACCAGACTTGCGAAAGTTTGATGGTTTCTCAACCATTCCTTAACTTCAAACTCCCATATCTCGCGAACGGATTGACGAACTCGAGAAATTCCTGTTGCATCTGAAAGCAGAAACTCGCCCGATTACCACGGTATGTGTACTTTACCCCTAGGCCATTCCAGTTATTTGTTTCGAGTATTACACATGCGAAAATTTTGATGGTTGCTCACCCATTCCTTAACTTCAAACCCCCATATCTCGCGAACGGATTGTCGAACTCGAGAAATTCCTGTTGCATCTGACAGCAGAAACTCGCCCGATTACCACGGTAAGTGTATTTTTGCCCTAGGCCATAGTAGTTATTGGTTTCGAGTATCAGACTTGGGAAAATTTTGATGGTTTATCAACCATTCCTTAGCTTCAAACTCACATATCTCGCGAACGGATTGACGAACTCGAGAAATTCCTGTTGCATCTGAAAGCAGAAACTCGCCCGATTACCACGGTATGTGTACTTTTCCCCTAGGCCATTCCAGTTATTTGTTTCGAGTATCAGACATGGGAAAATTTTTATGGTTGCTCACCCATTCCTTAACTTCAAACCCCCATATCTCGCGAACGGATTGTCGAACTCGAGAAATTCCTGTATCATCTGACAGCAGAAACTCGCCCGATTACCACGGTATGTGTATTTTTGCCCTAGGCCATAGTAGTTATTGGTTTCGAGAATCAGACTTGCGAAAATTGTGATGGATTATCAACCATTCCTTAGCTTCAAACTCCCATATCTCGCGAACGGATTGTCGAACTCGAGAAATTCCTGTTGCATCTGACAGCAGAAACTCGCCCGATTACCACGGTATGTGTATTTTTGCCCTGGGCCATAGTAGTTATTGGTTTCGAGTATCAGACTTGCGAAAATTTTGATCGTTACTCAACCATTCCTTAACTTCAAACTCCCATATCTCGCGAACGGATTGACCAGCTTGAGAAATTCCTGTTGCATCTGAAATTAGAAACTCGCCCGATTACAACGGTATGTGTATTTCTCCCCTAGGCCATTATAGTTATTGGTTTCGAGTACCAGACTTGCGAAATTTTGATGGTTTCTCAACCATTCCTTAACTTCAAATTCCCATATCTCGCGAACGGATTGACGAACTCGAGAAATTCCTGTTGCACCTGAAAGCAGAAACTCGCCCGATTACTACGGTATGTGTATTTTTTCCCTAGGCCATTATAGTTATTGGTTTCGAGTATCAGGCTTGCGAAAATTTTGATGGTTTCTCAACCATTCCTTAACTTCAAACTCATATATCTCGCTTACGGCTTGACGAATTCGAGAAATTCCAGTTGCATCTGACAGCAGAAACTCGCCCGATTACCACGGTATGTGTACTTTTCCCCTAGGCCATTCCAGTTACTGGTTTCGAGTATCAGACATGCGAAAATTTTGATGGTTGCTCAACCATTCCTTAACTTCAAACTCCCATATCTCGCGAACGGATTGTCGAACTCGAGAAATTCCTGTTGCATCTGACAGCAGAAACTCGCCCGATTACAACGGTATGTGTGTTTTTGCCCTAGGCCATAGTAGTTATTGGTTTCGAGTACCAGACTTGCGAAAATTTTGATGGTTTATCAACCGTTCCTTAGCTTCAAACTCCCATTTCTCGCGAACGGATTGACGAACTCGAGAATTGCCTGTTGCATCTGACAGCAGAAACTCGCCCGATTACCACGGTATGTGTATTTTTGCCCTAGGCCATAGTAGTTATTGGTTTCGAGTACCAGACTTGAGAAAATTTTGATGGTTTCTCAACCATTCCTTAACTTCAAACTCCCATATCTCGCGAACGGATTGACGAACTCGAGAATTGCCTGTTGCATCTGAAGGCAGAAACTCGCCCGATTACAACGGTATGTGTATTTTTCCCCTAGGCCATTGTAGTTATTGGTTTCGAGTATCAGACTTGCGAAAATTTTGATGGTATCTCAACCATTCCTTAACTTCAAACTCCCATATCTCGCCAACGGATTGACGAACTCAAGAAATTCCTGTTGCATCTGACAGCAGTAACTCGCCCGATTACAACGGTATGTGTATTTTTGCCCTAGGCCATAGTAGTTATTGGTTTCGAGTATCAGACTTGCGAAAATTTTGATGGTTTCTCAACCATTCCTTAACTTCAAACTCCCATATCTCGCGAACGGATTGACGAATTCGAGAAATTCCTGTGTCATCTGAAAGCAGAAACACTCCCGATTGCAACGGCGTGTGTATTTTTCCCTAGGCCATTATAGTTATCGGTTTCGCGTACCAGACTTGCGAAAGTTTGATGGTTTCTCAACCATTCCTTAACTTCAAACTCCCATATCTCGCGAACGGATTGACGAACTCGAGAAATTCCTGTTGCATCTGAAAGCAGAAACTCGCCCGATTACCACGGTATGTGTACTTTACCCCTAGGCCATTCCAGTTATTTGTTTCGAGTATTACACATGCGAAAATTTTGATGGGTGCTCACCCATTCCTTAACTTCAAACCCCCATATCTCGCGAACGGATTGTCGAACTCGAGAAATTCCTGTTGCATCTGGCAGCAGAAACTCGCCCGATTACCACGGTAAGTGTATTTTTGCCCTAGGCCATAGTAGTTATTGGTTTCGAGTATCAGACTTGGGAAAATTTTGATGGTTTATCAACCATTCCTTAGCTTCAAACTCACATATCTCGCGAACGGATTGACGAACTCGAGAAATTCCTGTTGCATCTGAAAGCAGAAACTCGCCCGATTACCACGGTATGTGTACTTTTCCCCTAGGCCATTCCAGTTATTTGTTTCGAGTATTACACATTCGAAAATTTTGATGGTTTCTCAACCATTCCTTAACTTCAAACTCCCATATCACGCGAACGGATTGTCGAACTCGAGAAATTCCTGTTGCATCTGAAAGCAGAAACTCGCCCGATTACCACGGTATGTGTACTTTACCCCTAGGCCATTCCAGTTATTTGTTTCGAGTATTACACATGCGAAAATTTTGATGGGTGCTCACCCATTCCTTAACTTCAAACCCCCATATCTCGCGAACGGATTGTCGAACTCGAGAAATTCCTGTTGCATCTGATATTAGAAACTCGCCCGATTACAACGGTATGTGTATTTCTCCCCTAGGCCATTATAGTTATTGGTTTCGAGTACCAGACTTGCGAAAATTTTGATGGTTTCTCAACCATTCCTTAACTTCAAACTCCCATATCTCGCGAACGGATTGTCGAACTCGAGAAATTCCTGTTGCATCTGACAGCAGAAACTCGCCCGATTACAACGGTATGTGTATTTTTGCCCTAGGCCATAGTAGTTATTGGTTTCGAGTATCAGACTTGCGAAATTTTGATGGTTTCTCAACCATTCCTTAACTTCAAATTCCCATATCTCGCGAACGGATTGACGAACTCGAGAAATTCCTGTTGCACCTGAAAGCAGAAACTCTCCCGATTACAACGGTATGTGTATTTTTCCCCTAGGCCATTATAGTTATAGGTTTCGAGTATCAGACGTGCGAAAATTTTGATGGTTGCTCACCCATTCCTTAACTTCAAACTCCCATATCTCGCCAACGGATTGACGAACTCAAGAAATTCCTGTTGCATCTGACAGCAGTAACTCGCCCGATTACAACGGTATGTGTATTTTTGCCCTAGGCCATAGTAGTTATTGGTTTCGAGTATCAGACTTGCGAAAATTTTGATGGTTTCTCAACCATTCCTTAACTTCAAACTCCCATATCTCGCGAACGGATTGACGAATTCGAGAAATTCCTGTGTCATCTGAAAGCAGAAACACTCCCGATTGCAACGGCGTGTGTATTTTTCCCTAGGCCATTATAGTTATCGGTTTCGCGTACCAGACTTGCGAAAGTTTGATGGTTTCTCAACCATTCCTTAACTTCAAACTCCCATATCTCGCGAACGGATTGACGAACTCGAGAAATTCCTGTTGCATCTGAAAGCAGAAACTCGCCCGATTACCACGGTATGTGTACTTTACCCCTAGGCCATTCCAGTTATTTGTTTCGAGTATTACACATGCGAAAATTTTGATGGGTGCTCACCCATTCCTTAACTTCAAACCCCCATATCTCGCGAACGGATTGTCGAACTCGAGAAATTCCTGTTGCATCTGGCAGCAGAAACTCGCCCGATTACCACGGTAAGTGTATTTTTGCCCTAGGCCATAGTAGTTATTGGTTTCGAGTATCAGACTTGGGAAAATTTTGATGGTTTATCAACCATTCCTTAGCTTCAAACTCACATATCTCGCGAACGGATTGACGAACTCGAGAAATTCCTGTTGCATCTGAAAGCAGAAACTCGCCCGATTACCACGGTATGTGTACTTTTCCCCTAGGCCATTCCAGTTATTTGTTTCGAGTATTACACATTCGAAAATTTTGATGGTTTCTCAACCATTCCTTAACTTCAAACTCCCATATCACGCGAACGGATTGTCGAACTCGAGAAATTCCTGTTGCATCTGACAGCAGAAACTCGCCCGATTACCTCGGTATGTGTACTTTTCCCCTAGGCCATTCCAGTTACTGGTTTCGAGTATCAGACTTGCGAAAATTGTGATCGTTTCTCAACCATTCCTCAACTTCAAACTCCCATATCTCGCGAACGGAGTGACCAGCTTGAGAAATTCCTGTTGCATCTGATATTAGAAACTCGCCCGATTACAACGGTATGTGTATTTCTCCCCTAGGCCATTATAGTTATTGGTTTCGAGTACCAGACTTGCGAAAATTTTGATGGTTTCTCAACCATTCCTTAACTTCAAACTCCCATATCTCGCGAACGGATTGTCGAACTCGAGAAATTCCTGTTGCATCTGACAGCAGAAACTCGCCCGATTACAACGGTATGTGTATTTTTGCCCTAGGCCATAGTAGTTATTGGTTTCGAGTATCAGACTTGCGAAATTTTGATGGTTTCTCAACCATTCCTTAACTTCAAATTCCCATATCTCGCGAACGGATTGACGAACTCGAGAAATTCCTGTTGCACCTGAAAGCAGAAACTCTCCCGATTACAACGGTATGTGTATTTTTCCCCTAGGCCATTATAGTTATAGGTTTCGAGTATCAGACGTGCGAAAATTTTGATGGTTGCTCACCCATTCCTTAACTTCAAACTCCCATATCTCGCGAACGGATGGTCGAACTCGAGAAATTCCTGTTGTATCTGACAGCAGAAACTCGCCCGATTACCATGGTATGTGTATTTTTGCCCTAGGCCATAGTAGTTATTGGTTTCGAGTATCAGACTTGCGAAAATTTTGATGGTTTCTCATCCATTCCTTAAATTCAAACTCCCATATCACGCGAACGGATTGTCGAACTCGAGAAATTCCTGTTGCATCTGACAGCAGGAACTCGCCCGATTACCACGGTATGTGTACTTTTCCCCTAGGCCATTCCAGTTACTGGTTTCGAGTGTCAGACATGCGAAAATTTTGATGGTTGCTCAACCATTCCTTAACGTCAAACTCCCATATCTCGAGAACGGATTGTCGAACTCGAGAAATTCCTGTTGCATCTGACAGCAGAAACTCGCCCGATTACAACGGTATGTGTATTTTTGCCCTAGGCCATAGTAGTTATTGGTTTCGAGTACCAGACTTGCGAAAATTTTGATGGTTTATCAACCATTCCTTAACTTCAAACTCCCAATTCTCGCGAACGGATTGTCGAGCTCGAGAAATTCCTGTTGCATCTGACAGCAGAAACTCGCCCGATTACCTCGGTATGTGTACTTTTCCCCTAGGCCATTCCAGTTACTGGTTTCGAGTATCAGACTTGCGAAAATTTTGATCGTTTCTCAACCATTCCTTAACTTCAAACTCCCATATCTCGCGAACGGATTGACCAGCTTGAGAAATTCCTGTTGCATCTGACAGCAGAAACTCGCCCGATTACCATGGTATGTGTATTTTTCCCCTAGGCCATTCCAGTTACTGGTTTCGAGTATCAGACATGCGAAAATTTTGATGGTTGCTCAACCATTCCTTAACTTCAAACTCCCATATCTCGCGAACGGATTGTCGAACTCGAGAAATTCCTGTTGCATCTGACAGCAGAAACTCGCCCGATTACAACGGTATGTGTGTTTTTGCCCTAGGCCATAGTAGTTATTGGTTTCGAGTACCAGACTTGCGAAAATTTTGATGGTTTATCAACCGTTCCTTAGCTTCAAACTCCCATTTCTCGCGAACGGATTGACGAACTCGAGAATTGCCTGTTGCATCTGACAGCAGAAACTCGCCCGATTACCACGGTATGTGTATTTTTGCCCTAGGCCATAGTAGTTATTGGTTTCGAGTACCAGACTTGAGAAAATTTTGATGGTTTCTCAACCATTCCTTAACTTCAAACTCCCATATCTCGCGAACGGATTGACGAACTCGAGAATTGCCTGTTGCATCTGAAGGCAGAAACTCGCCCGATTACAACGGTATGTGTATTTTTCCCCTAGGCCATTGTAGTTATTGGTTTCGAGTATCAGACTTGCGAAAATTTTGATGGTATCTCAACCATTCCTTAACTTCAAACTCCCATATCTCGCCAACGGATTGACGAACTCAAGAAATTCCTGTTGCATCTGACAGCAGTAACTCGCCCGATTACAACGGTATGTGTATTTTTGCCCTAGGCCATAGTAGTTATTGGTTTCGAGTATCAGACTTGCGAAAATTTTGATGGTTTCTCAACCATTCCTTAACTTCAAACTCCCATATCTCGCGAACGGATTGACGAATTCGAGAAATTCCTGTGTCATCTGAAAGCAGAAACACTCCCGATTGCAACGGCGTGTGTATTTTTCCCTAGGCCATTATAGTTATCGGTTTCGCGTACCAGACTTGCGAAAGTTTGATGGTTTCTCAACCATTCCTTAACTTCAAACTCCCATATCTCGCGAACGGATTGACGAACTCGAGAAATTCCTGTTGCATCTGAAAGCAGAAACTCGCCCGATTACCACGGTATGTGTACTTTACCCCTAGGCCATTCCAGTTATTTGTTTCGAGTATTACACATGCGAAAATTTTGATGGTTGCTCACCCATGCCTTAACTTCAAACCCCCATATCTCGCGAACGGATTGTCGAACTCGAGAAATTCCTGTTGCATCTGGCAGCAGAAACTCGCCCGATTACCACGGTAAGTGTATTTTTGCCCTAGGCCATAGTAGTTATTGGTTTCGAGTATCAGACTTGGGAAAATTTTGATGGTTTATCAACCATTCCTTAGCTTCAAACTCACATATCTCGCGAACGGATTGACGAACTCGAGAAATTCCTGTTGCATCTGAAAGCAGAAACTCGCCCGATTACCACGGTATGTGTACTTTTCCCCTAGGCCATTGTAGTTATTGGTTTCGAGTATCAGACTTGCGAAAATTTTGATGGTATCTCAACCATTCCTTAACTTCAAACTCCCATATCTCGCCAACGGATTGACGAACTCAAGAAATTCCTGTTGCATCTGACAGCAGTAACTCGCCCGATTACAACGGTATGTGTATTTTTGCCCTAGGCCATAGTAGTTATTGGTTTCGAGTATCAGACTTGCGAAAATTTTGATGGTTTCTCAACCATTCCTTAACTTCAAACTCCCATATCTCGCGAACGGATTGACGAATTCGAGAAATTCCTGTGTCATCTGAAAGCAGAAACACTCCCGATTGCAACGGCGTGTGTATTTTTCCCTAGGCCATTATAGTTATCGGTTTCGCGTACCAGACTTGCGAAAGTTTGATGGTTTCTCAACCATTCCTTAACTTCAAACTCCCATATCTCGCGAACGGATTGACGAACTCGAGAAATTCCTGTTGCATCTGAAAGCAGAAACTCGCCCGATTACCACGGTATGTGTACTTTACCCCTAGGCCATTCCAGTTATTTGTTTCGAGTATTACACATGCGAAAATTTTGATGGTTGCTCACCCATGCCTTAACTTCAAACCCCCATATCTCGCGAACGGATTGTCGAACTCGAGAAATTCCTGTTGAATCTGGCAGCAGAAACTCGCCCGATTACCACGGTAAGTGTATTTTTGCCCTAGGCCATAGTAGTTATTGGTTTCGAGTATCAGACTTGGGAAAATTTTGATGGTTTATCAACCATTCCTTAGCTTCAAACTCACATATCTCGCGAACGGATTGACGAACTCGAGAAATTCCTGTTGCATCTGAAAGCAGAAACTCGCCCGATTACCACGGTATGTGTACTTTTCCCCTAGGCCATTCCAGTTATTTGTTTCGAGTATTACACATTCGAAAATTTTGATGGTTTCTCAACCATTCCTTAACTTCAAACTCCCATATCACGCGAACGGATTGTCGAACTCGAGAAATTCCTGTTGCATCTGACAGCAGAAACTCGCCCGATTACCTCGGTATGTGTACTTTTCCCCTAGGCCATTCCAGTTACTGGTTTCGAGTATCAGACTTGCGAAAATTGTGATCGTTTCTCAACCATTCCTCAACTTCAAACTCCCATATCTCGCGAACGGAGTGACCAGCTTGAGAAATTCCTGTTGCATCTGATATTAGAAACTCGCCCGATTACAACGGTATGTGTATTTCTCCCCTAGGCCATTATAGTTATTGGTTTCGAGTACCAGACTTGCGAAAATTTTGATGGTTTCTCAACCATTCCTTAACTTCAAACTCCCATATCTCGCGAACGGATTGTCGAACTCGAGAAATTCCTGTTGCATCTGACAGCAGAAACTCGCCCGATTACAACGGTATGTGTATTTTTGCCCTAGGCCATAGTAGTTATTGGTTTCGAGTATCAGACTTGCGAAATTTTGATGGTTTCTCAACCATTCCTTAACTTCAAATTCCCATATCTCGCGAACGGATTGACGAACTCGAGAAATTCCTGTTGCACCTGAAAGCAGAAACTCTCCCGATTACAACGGTATGTGTATTTTTCCCCTAGGCCATTATAGTTATAGGTTTCGAGTATCAGACGTGCGAAAATTTTGATGGTTGCTCACCCATTCCTTAACTTCAAACTCCCATATCTCGCGAACGGATGGTCGAACTCGAGAAATTCCTGTTGTATCTGACAGCAGAAACTCTCCCGATTACAACGGAATGTGTATTTTTCCCCTATGCCATTATAGTTATTGGTTTCGAGTACCAGACTTGCGAAAATGTTGATGGTTTCTCAACCATTCCTTAAATTCAAACTCCCATATCTCGCGAACGGATTGGCGAACTCGAGAAATTCCTGTTGCATCTGAAAGCAGAAACGAGCCCGATTACCATGGTATGTGTACTTTTCCCCTAGGCCATTCCAGTTACTGGTTTCGAGTATCAGACATGCGAAAATTTTGATGGTTGCTCAACCATTCCTTAACGTCAAACTCCCATATCTCGCGAACGGATTGTCGAACTCGAGAAATTCCTGTTGCATCTGACAGCAGAAACTCGCCCGATTACAACGGTATGTGTATTTTTGCCCTAGGCCATAGTAGTTATTGGTTTCGAATACCAGACTTGCGAAAATTTTGATGGTTTATCAACCGTTCCTTAGCTTCAAACTCCCATATCTCGCGAACGGATTGACGAACTCGAGAATTGCCTGTTGTATCTGAAGGCAGAAACTCGCGCGATTACAACGGTATGTGTATTTTTCCCCTAGGCCATTGTAGTCATTGGTTTCGAGTATCAGACTTGCGAAAATTTTGATGGTATCTCAACCATTCCTTAAATTCAAACTCCCATATCTCGCGAACGGATTGGCGAACTCGAGAAATTCCTGTTGCATCTGAAAGCAGAAACTCGCCCGATTACTACGGTATGTGTATTTTTCCCCTAGGCCATTATAGTTATTGGTTTCGAGTATCAGGCTTGCGAAAATTTTGATGGTTTCTCAACCATTCCTTAACTTCAAACTCCCATATCTCGCTAACGGCTTGACGATTTCGAGAAATTCCCGTTGCATCTGACAGCAGAAACTCGCCCGATTACCACGGTATGTGTACTTTTCCCCTGGGCCATTCCAGTTACTGGTTTCGAGTATCAGACATGCGAAAATTTTGATGGTTGCTCAACCATTCCTTAACTTCAAACTCCCATATCTCGCGAACGGATTGTCGAACTCGAGAAATTCCTGTTGCATCTGACAGCAGAAACTCGCCCGATTACCTCGGTATGTGTACTTTTCCCCTAGGCCATTCCAGTTACTGGTTTCGAGTATCAGACTTGCGAAAATTTTGATCGTTTCTCAACCATTCCTTAACTTCAAACTCCCATATCTCGCGAACGGATTGACGAACTCGAGAAACTTCTGTTGCATCTGACAGCAGAAACTCGCCCGATTACAACGGTATGTGTATTTTTGCCTTAGGCCATAGTAGTTATTGGTTTCGAGTATCAGACTTGCGAAATTTTGATGGTTTCTCAACCATTCCTTAACTTCAAACTCCCATATCTCGCGAACGGATTGACGAACTCGAGAAACTTCTGTTGCATCTGACAGCAGAAACTCGCCCGATTACAACGGTACGTGTATTTTTGCCTTAGGCCATAGTAGTTATTGGTTTCGAGTATCAGACTTGCGAAATTTTGATGGTTTCTCAACCATTCCTTAACTTCAAATTCCCATATCTCGCGAACGGATTGACGAACTCGAGAAATTCCTGTTGCACCTGAAAGCAGAAACTCTCCCGATTACAACGGTATGCGTATTTTTCCCCTATGCCATTATAGTTATTGGTTTCGAGTACCAGACTTGCGAAAATTTTGATGGTTTCTCAACCATTCCTTAAATTCAAACTCCCATATCTCGCGAACGGATTGGCGAACTCGAGAAATTCCTGTTGCATCTCAAAGCAGAAACGAGCCCGATTACCACGGTATGTGTACTTTTCCCCTAGGCCATTCCAGTTACTGGTTTCGAGTATCAGACATGCGAAAATTTTGATGGTTGCTCAACCATTCCTTAACGTCAAACTCCCATATCTCGCGAACGGATTGTCGAACTCGAGAAATTCCTGTTGCATCTGACAGCAGAAACTCGCCCGATTACAACGGTATGTGTATTTTTGCCCTAGCCCATAGTAGTTATTGGTTTCGAGTAACAGACTTGCGAAAATTTTGATGGTTTATCAACCGTTCCTTAGCTTCAAACTCCCATATCTCGCGAACGGATTGACGAACTCGAGAATTGCCTGTTGTATCTGAAGGCAGAAACTCGCCCGATTACAACGGTATGTGTATTTTTCCCCTAGGCCATTGTAGTTATTGGTTTCGAGTATCAGACTTGCGAAAATTTTGATGGTATCTCAACCATTCCTTAAATTCAAACTCCCATATCTCGCGAACGGATTGGCGAACTCGAGAAATTCCTGTTGCATCTGAAAGCAGAAACTCGCCCGATTACTACGGTATGTGTATTTTTCCCCTAGGCCATTATAGTTATTGGTTTCGAGTATCAGGCTTGCGAAAATTTTGATGGTTTCTCAACCATTCCTTAACTTCAAACTCCCATATCTCGCTAACGGCTTGACGAATTCGAGAAATTCCCGTTGCATCTGACAGCAGAAACTCGCCCGATTACCACGGTATGTGTACTTTTCCCCTAGGCCATTCCAGTTACTGGTCTCGAGTATCAGACATGCGAAAATTTTGATGGTTGCTCAACCATTCCTTAACTTCAAACTCCCATATCTCGCGAACGGATTGTCGAACTCGAGAAATTCCTGTTGCATCTGACAGCAGAAACTCGCCCGATTACCTCGGTATGTGTACTTTTCCCCTAGGCCATTCCAGTTACTGGTTTCGAGTATCAGACTTGCGAAAATTTTGATCGTTTCTCAACCATTCCTTAACTTCAAACTCCCATATCTCGCGAATGGATTGACCAGCTTGAGAAATTCCTGTTGCATCTGAAATTAGAAACTCGCCCGATTACAACGGTATGCGTATTTCTCCCCTAGGCCATTATAGTTATTGGTTTCGAGTACCAGACTTGCGAAAATTTTGATGGTTACTCAACCATTCCTTAACTTCAAACTCCCATATCTCGCGAACGGATTGTCGAACTCGAGAAATTCCTGTTGCATCTGACAGCAGAAACTCGCCCGATTGCAACGGTATGTGTATTTTTGCCCTAGGCCATAGTAGTTATTGGTTTCGAGTATCAGACTTGCGAAATTTTGATGGTTTCTCAACCATTCCTTAACTTCAAATTCCCATATCTCGCGAACGGATTGACGAACTCGAGAAATTCCTGTTGCACCTGAAAGCAGAAACTCTCCCGATTACAACGGTATGTGTATTTTTCCCCTAGGCCATTATAGTTATTGGTTTCGAGTATCAGACGTGCGAAAATTTTGATGGATGCTCACCCATTCCTTAACTTCAAACTCCCATATCTCGCGAACGGATGGTCGAACTCGAGAAATTCCTGTTGCATCTGACAGCAGAAACTCGCCCGACTACCACGGTACGTGTATTTTTGCCCTAGGCCATAGTAGTTATTGGTTTCGAGTATCAGACTTGCGAAAATTTTGATGGTTTCTCATCCATTCCTTAATTTCAAACTCCCATATCACGCGAACGGATTGTCGAACTCGAGAAATTCCTGTTGCATCTGACAGCAGAAACTCGCCCGATTACCTCGGTATGTGTACTTTTCCCCTAGGCCATTCCAGTTACTGGTTTCGAGTATCAGACTTGCGAAAATTTTGATCGTTTCTCAACCATTCCTTAACTTCAAACTCCCATATCTCGCGAACGGATTGACCAGCTTGAGAAATTCCTGTTGCATCTGAAATTAGAAACTCGCCCGATTACAACGGTATGCGTATTTCTCCCCTAGGCCATTATAGTTATTGGTTTCGAGTACCAGACTTGCGAAAATTTTGATGGTTACTCAACCATTCCTTAACTTCAAACTCCCATATCTCGCGAACGCATTGTCGAACTCGAGAAATTCCTGTTGCATCTGACAGCAGAAACTCGCCCGATTGCAACGGCATGTGTATTTTTGCCCTAGGCCATAGTAGTTATTGGTTTCGAGTATCAGACTTGCGAAATTTTGATGGTATCTCAACCATTCCTTAACTTCAAATTACCATATCTCGCGAACGGATTGACGAACTCGAGAAATTCCTGTTGCACCTGAAAGCAGAAACTCTCCCGATTACAACGGTATGTGTATTTTTCCCCTAGGCCATTATAGTTATTGGTTTCGAGTATCAGACGTGCGAAAATTTTGATGGTTGCTCACCCATTCCTTAACTTCAAACTCCCATATCTCGCGAACGGATGGTCGAACTCGAGAAATTCCTGTTGCATCTGACAGCAGAAACACGCCCGACTACCACGGTATGTGTATTTTTGCCCTAGGCCATAGTAGTTATTGGTTTCGAGTATCAGACTTGCGAAAATTTTGATGGTTTCTCATCCATTCCTTAATTTCAAACTCCCATATCACGCGAACGGATTGTCGAACTCGAGAAATTCCTGTTGCATCTGACAGCAGAAACTCGCCCGATTACCTCGGTATGTGTACTTTTCCCCTAGGCCATTCCAGTTACTGGTTTCGAGTATCAGACTTGCGAAAATTGTGATCGTTTCTCAACCATTCCTCAACTTCAAACTCCCATATCTCGCGAACGGAGTGACCAGCTTGGGAAATTCCTGTTGCATCTGATATTAGAAACTCGCCCGATTACAACGGTATGTGTATTTTTGCCCTAGGCCATAGTAGTTATTGGTTTCGAGTACCAGACTTGCGAAAATTTTGATGGTTTATCAACCGTTCCTTAGCTTCAAACTCCCATATCTCGCGAACGGATTGACGAACTCAAGAAATTCCTGTTGCATCTGACAGCAGTAACTCGCCCGATTACAACGGTATGTGTATTTTTGCACTAGGCCATAGTAGTTATTGGTTTCGAGTATCAGACTTGCGAAATTTTGATGGTTTCTCAACCATTCCTTAACTTCAAATTCTCATATCTCGCGAACGGATTGACGAACTCGAGAAATTCCTGTTGCGCCTGAAAGCAGAAACTCTCCCGATTACAACGGTATGTGTATTTTTCCCCTATGCCATTATAGTTATTGGTTTCGAGTACCAGACTTGCGAAAATTTTGATGGTTTCTCAACCATTCCTTAAATTCAAACTCCCATATCTCGCGAACGGATTGGCGAACTCGAGAAATTCCTGTTGCATCTGAAAGCAGAAACGAGCCCGATTACCACGGTATGTGTACTTTTCCCCTAGGCCATTCCAGTTACTGGTTTCGAGTATCAGACATGCGAAAATTTTGATGGTTGCTCAACCATTCCTTAACGTTAAACTCCCATATCTCGCGAACGGATTGTCGAACTCGAGAAATTCCTGTTGCATCTGACAGCAGAAACTCGCCCGATTACAACGGTATGTGTATGTTTGCCCTAGGCCATAGTAGTTATTGGTTTCGAGTACCAGACTTGCGAAAATTTTGATGGTTTATCAACCGTTCCTTAGCTTCAAACTCCCATATCTCGCGAACGGATTGACGAACTCGAGAATTGCCTGTTGTATCTGAAGGCAGAAACTCGCCCGATTACAACGGTATGTGTATTTTTGCCCTAGGCCATAGTAGTTATTGGTTTCGAGTACCAGACTTGCGAAAATTTTGATTGTTTATCAACCGTCCTTAGCTTCAAACTCCCATATCTCGCGAACGGATTGACGAACTCGAGAATTGCCTGTTGCATCTGAAGGCAGAAACTCGCCCGATTACAACGGTATGTGTATTTTTCCCCTAGGCCATTGTAGTTATTGATTTCGAGTATCAGACTTGCGAAAATTTTTATGGTTTCTCAACCAATCCTTAACATCGAACTCCCATATCTCGCGAACGGATTGACGAACTCAAGAAATTCCTGTTGCATCTGACAGCAGTAACTCGTCCGATTACAACGGTATGTGTATTTTTGCCCTAGGCCATAGTAGTTATTGGTTTCGAGTGTCAGACTTGCGAAATTTTGATGGCTTCTCAACCATTCCTTAACTTCAAATTCCCATATCTCGCGAACGGATTGACGAACTCGTGAAATTCCTGTGGCATCTGAAAGCAGAAACACTCCCGATTACAACGGCATGTGTATTTTTCCCCTAGGCCATTATAGTTATCGGTTTCGAGTACCAGACTTGCGAAAATTTTGATGCTTTCTCAACCATTCCTTAACTTCAAACTCCCACATCTCGCGAACGGATTGTCGAACTCGAGAAATTCCTGTTGCATCTTACAGCAGAAACTCGCCCGATTACCACGGTATGTGTATTTTTGATCTAGGCCATAGTAGTTATTGGTTTCGAGTATCAGACTTGCGAAAATTTTGATGCTTTCTCAACCATTCCTTAACTTCAAACTCCCATATCTCGCGAACGGATTGACGAACTCGAGAAATTCCTGTTGCATCTGAAAGCAGAAACTCGCCCGATTACCACGGTATGTGTACTTTTCCCCTAGGCCATTCCAGTTATTTGTTTCGAGTATCAGACATGCGAAAATTTTGATGGGTGCTCACCCATTCCTTAACTTCAAACTCCCATATCTCGTGAACGGATTGTCGAACTCGAGAAATTCCTCTTGCATCTGACAGCAGAAACTCGCCCGATTACCACGGTATGTGTATTTTTGCCCTAGGCCAAAGTAGTTATTGGTTTCGAGTATCAGACTTGCGAAAATTTTGATGGTTTCTCAACCATTCCTTAACTTCAAACTCCCATATCTCGCGAACGGATTGTCGAAATCGAGAAATTCCTCTTGCGTCTGACAGCAGAAACTCGCCCGATTACCTCGGTATGTGTACTTTTCCCCTAGGCCATTCCAGTTACTGGTTTCGAGTATGAGACTTGCGAAAATTTTGATGGTTTCTCAACCATTCCTTAACTTCAAACTCCCATATCTCGCGAACGGATTGACCAACTTGAGAAATTCCTGTTGCATCTGAAATTAGAAACTCGCCCGATTACAACGGTATGTGTATTTCTCCCCTAGGCCATTATAGTTATTGGTTTCGAGTACCAGACTTGCGAAAATTTTGATGGTTTCTCAACCATTCCTTAACTTCAAACTCCCACATCTCGCGAACGGATTGACGAACTCGAGAAATTCCTGTTGCATCTGACAGCAGAAACTCGCCCGATTACAACGGTATGTGTATTTTTGCCCTAGGCCATGGTAGTTATTGGTTTCGAGTATCAGACTTGCGAAATTTTGATGGCTTCTCAACTATTCCTTAACTTCAAATTCCCATATCTCGCGAACGGATTGACGAACTCGAGAAATTCCTGTGGCATCTGAAAGCAGAAACACTCCCGATTACAACGGCATGTGTATTTTTCCCCTAGGCCATTATAGTTATCGGTTTCGAGTACCAGACTTGCGAAAATCTTGATGGTTTCTCAACCATTCCTTAATTTCAAACTCCCATATCTCGCGAACGGATTGACGAACTCGAGAAATTCCTGTTGCATCTGAAAGCAGAAACTCGCCCGATTACCACGGTATGTGTACTTTTCCCCTAGGCCATTCCAGTTATTTGTTTCGAGTATCAGACATGCGAAAATTTTGATGGTTGCTCACCCATTCCTTAACTTCAAACTCCCATATCTCGCGAACGGATTGTCGAACTCGAGAAATTCCTGTTGCATCTGACAGCAGAAACTCGCCCGATTACCACGGTATGTGTATTTTTGATCTAGGCCATAGTAGTTATTGGTTTCGAGTATCAGACTTGCGAAAATTTTGATGGTTTCTCAACCATTCCTTAACTTCAAACTCCCATATCTCGCGAACGGATTGTCGAAATCGAGAAATTCCTGTTGCGTCTGACAGCAGAAACTCGCCCGATTACCTCGGTATGTGTACTTTTCCCCTAGGCCATTCCAGTTACTGGTTTCGAGTATCAGACTTGCGAAAATTTTGATGGTTTCTCAACCATTCCTTAACCTCAAACTCCCATATCTCGCGAACGGATTGACCAACTTGAGAAATTCCTGTTGCATCTGAAATTAGAAACTCGCCCGATTACAACGGTATGTGTATTTCTCCCCTAGGCCATTATAGTTATTGGTTTCGAGTACCAGACTTGCGAAAATTTTGATGGTTTCTCAACCATTCCTTAACTTCAAACTCCCATATCTCGCGAACGGATTGACGAACTCGAGAAATTCCTGTTGCATCTGACAGCAGAAACTCGCCCGATTACAACGGTATGTGTATTTTTGCCCTAGGCCATAGTAGTTATTGGTTTCGAGTATCAGACTTGCGAAATTTTGATGGCTTCTCAACCATTCCTTAACTTCAAATTCCCATATCTCGCGAACGGATTGACGAACTCGAGAAATTCCTGTGGCATCTGAAAGCAGAAACATTCCCGATTACAACGGCATGTGTATTTTTCCTCTAGGCCATTATAGTTATCTGTTTCGAGTACCAGACTTGGGAAAATCTTGATGGTTTCTCAACCATTCCTTAATTTCAAACTCCCATATCTCGCGAACGGATTGACGAACTCGAGAAATTCCTGTTGCATCTGAAAGCAGAGACTCGCCCGATTACCACGGTATGTGTACTTTTCCCCCAGGCCATTCCAGTTATTTGTTTCGAGTATCAGACATGCGAAAATTTTGATGGTTGCTCACCCATTCCTTAACTTCAAACTCCCATATCTCGTGAACGGATTGTCGAACTCGAGAAATTCCTCTTGCATCTGACAGCAGAAACTCGCCCGATTACCACGGTATGTGTATTTTTGCCCTAGGCCAAAGTAGTTATTGGTTTCGAGTATCAGACTTGCGAAAATTTTGATGGTTTCTCAACCATTCCTTAACTTCAAACTCCCATATCTCGCGAACGGATTGTCGAAATCGAGAAATTCCTCTTGCGTCTGACAGCAGAAACTCGCCCGATTACCTCGGTATGTGTACTTTTCCCCTAGGCCATTCCAGTTACTGGTTTCGAGTATGAGACTTGCGAAAATTTTGATGGTTTCTCAACCATTCCTTAACTTCAAACTCCCATATCTCGCGAACGGATTGACCAACTTGAGAAATTCCTGTTGCATCTGAAATTAGAAACTCGCCCGATTACAACGGTATGTGTATTTCTCCCCTAGGCCATTATAGTTATTGGTTTCGAGTACCAGACTTGCGAAAATTTTGATGGTTTCTCAACCATTCCTTAACTTCAAACTCCCACATCTCGCGAACGGATTGACGAACTCGAGAAATTCCTGTTGCATCTGACAGCAGAAACTCGCCCGATTACAACGGTATGTGTATTTTTGCCCTAGGCCATGGTAGTTATTGGTTTCGAGTATCAGACTTGCGAAATTTTGATGGCTTCTCAACTATTCCTTAACTTCAAATTCCCATATCTCGCGAACGGATTGACGAACTCGAGAAATTCCTGTGGCATCTGAAAGCAGAAACACTCCCGATTACAACGGCATGTGTATTTTTCCCCTAGGCCATTATAGTTATCGGTTTCGAGTACCAGACTTGCGAAAATCTTGATGGTTTCTCAACCATTCCTTAATTTCAAACTCCCATATCTCGCGAACGGATTGACGAACTCGAGAAATTCCTGTTGCATCTGAAAGCAGAAACTCGCCCGATTACCACGGTATGTGTACTTTTCCCCTAGGCCATTCCAGTTATTTGTTTCGAGTATCAGACATGCGAAAATTTTGATGGTTGCTCACCCATTCCTTAACTTCAAACTCCCATATCTCGCGAACGGATTGTCGAACTCGAGAAATTCCTGTTGCATCTGACAGCAGAAACTCGCCCGATTACCACGGTATGTGTATTTTTGATCTAGGCCATAGTAGTTATTGGTTTCGAGTATCAGACTTGCGAAAATTTTGATGGTTTCTCAACCATTCCTTAACTTCAAACTCCCATATCTCGCGAACGGATTGTCGAAATCGAGAAATTCCTGTTGCGTCTGACAGCAGAAACTCGCCCGATTACCTCGGTATGTGTACTTTTCCCCTAGGCCATTCCAGTTACTGGTTTCGAGTATCAGACTTGCGAAAATTTTGATGGTTTCTCAACCATTCCTTAACCTCAAACTCCCATATCTCGCGAACGGATTGACCAACTTGAGAAATTCCTGTTGCATCTGAAATTAGAAACTCGCCCGATTACAACGGTATGTGTATTTCTCCCCTAGGCCATTATAGTTATTGGTTTCGAGTACCAGACTTGCGAAAATTTTGATGGTTTCTCAACCATTCCTTAACTTCAAACTCCCATATCTCGCGAACGGATTGACGAACTCGAGAAATTCCTGTTGCATCTGACAGCAGAAACTCGCCCGATTACAACGGTATGTGTATTTTTGCCCTAGGCCATAGTAGTTATTGGTTTCGAGTATCAGACTTGCGAAATTTTGATGGCTTCTCAACCATTCCTTAACTTCAAATTCCCATATCTCGCGAACGGATTGACGAACTCGAGAAATTCCTGTGGCATCTGAAAGCAGAAACATTCCCGATTACAACGGCATGTGTATTTTTCCTCTAGGCCATTATAGTTATCTGTTTCGAGTACCAGACTTGGGAAAATCTTGATGGTTTCTCAACCATTCCTTAATTTCAAACTCCCATATCTCGCGAACGGATTGACGAACTCGAGAAATTCCTGTTGCATCTGAAAGCAGAGACTCGCCCGATTACCACGGTATGTGTACTTTTCCCCCAGGCCATTCCAGTTATTTGTTTCGAGTATCAGACATGCGAAAATTTTGATGGTTGCTCACCCATTCCTTAACTTCAAACTCCCATATCTCGCGAACGGATTGTCGAACTCGAGAAATTCCTGTTGCATCTGACAGCAGAAACTCGCCCGATTACCACGGTATGTGTATTTTTGATCTAGGCCATAGTAGTTATTGGTTTCGAGTATCAGACTTGCGAAAATTTTGATGGTTTCTCAACCATTCCTTAACTTCAAACTCCCATATCTCGCGAACGGATTGTCGAAATCGAGAAATTCCTGTTGCGTCTGACAGCAGAAACTCGCCCGATTACCTCGGTATGTGTATTTTTGCCCTAGGCCATAGTAGTTATTGGTTTCGAGTGTCAGACTTGCGAAATTTTGATGGCTTCTCAACCATTCCTTAACTTCAAATTCCCATATCTCGCGAACGGATTGACGAACTCGAGAAATTCCTGTTGCGTCTGACAGCAGAAACTCGCCCGATTACCTCGGTATGTGTACTTTTCCCCTAGGCCATTCCAGTTACTGGTTTCGAGTATCAGACTTGCGAAAATTTTGATGGTTTCTCAACCATTCCTTAACTTCAAACTCCCATATCTCGCGAACGGATTGACCAACTTGAGAAATTCCTGTTGCATCTGAAATTAGAAACTCGCCCGATTACAACGGTATGTGTATTTCCCCCCTAGGCCATTATAGTTATTGGTTTCGAGTATCAGACTTGCGAAAATTTTGATGGTTTCTCAACCATTCCTTAACTTCAAACTCCCATATCTCGCGAACGGATTGTCGAAATCGAGAAATTCCTGTTGCGTCTGACAGCAGAAACTCGCCCGATTACCTCGGTATGTGTACTTTTCCCCTAGGCCATTCCAGTTACTGGTTTCGAGTATCAGACTTGCGAAAATTTTGATGGTTTCTTAACCATTCCTTAACTTCAAACTCCCATATCTCGCGAACGGATTGACGAACTCGAGAAATTCCTGTTGCATCTGACAGCAGAAACTCGCCCGATTACCTCGGTATGTGTACTTTTCCCCTAGGCCATTGTAGTTATTGATTTCGAGAATCAGACTTGCGAAAATTTTTATGGTTTCTCAACCAATCCTTAACATCGAACTCCCATATCTCGCGAACGGATTGACGAACTCAAGAAATTCCTGTTGCATCTGACAGCAGTAACTCGCCCGATTACAACGGTATGTGTATTTTTGCCCTAGGCCATAGTAGTTATTGGTTTCGAGTGTCAGACTTGCGAAATTTTGATGGCTTCTCAACCATTCCTTAACTTCAAATTCCCATATCTCGCGAACGGATTGACGAACTCGAGAAATTCCTGTGGCATCTGAAAGCAGAAACACTCCCGATTACAACGGCATGTGTATTTTTCCCCTAGGCCATTATAGTTATCGGTTTCGAGTACCAGACTTGCGAAAATTTTGATGGTTTCTCAACCATTCCTTAACTTCAAACTCCCATATCTCGCGAACGGATTGTCGAAATCGAGAAATTCCTCTTGCGTCTGACAGCAGAAACTCGCCCGATTACCACGGTATGTGTATTTTTGCCCTAGGCCAAAGTAGTTATTGGTTTCGAGTATCAGACTTGCGAAAATTTTGATGGTTTCTCAACCATTCCTTAACTTCAAACTCCCATATCTCGCGAACGGATTGTCGAAATCGAGAAATTCCTCTTGCGTCTGACAGCAGAAACTCGCCCGATTACCTCGGTATGTGTACTTTTCCCCTAGGCCATTCCAGTTACTGGTTTCGAGTATGAGACTTGCGAAAATTTTGATGGTTTCTCAACCATTCCTTAACTTCAAACTCCCATATCTCGCGAACGGATTGACCAACTTGAGAAATTCCTGTTGCATCTGAAATTAGAAACTCGCCCGATTACAACGGTATGTGTATTTCTCCCCTAGGCCATTATAGTTATTGGTTTCGAGTACCAGACTTGCGAAAATTTTGATGGTTTCTCAACCATTCCTTAACTTCAAACTCCCACATCTCGCGAACGGATTGACGAACTCGAGAAATTCCTGTTGCATCTGACAGCAGAAACTCGCCCGATTACAACGGTATGTGTATTTTTGCCCTAGGCCATGGTAGTTATTGGTTTCGAGTATCAGACTTGCGAAATTTTGATGGCTTCTCAACTATTCCTTAACTTCAAATTCCCATATCTCGCGAACGGATTGACGAACTCGAGAAATTCCTGTGGCATCTGAAAGCAGAAACACTCCCGATTACAACGGCATGTGTATTTTTCCCCTAGGCCATTATAGTTATCGGTTTCGAGTACCAGACTTGCGAAAATCTTGATGGTTTCTCAACCATTCCTTAATTTCAAACTCCCATATCTCGCGAACGGATTGACGAACTCGAGAAATTCCTGTTGCATCTGAAAGCAGAAACTCGCCCGATTACCACGGTATGTGTACTTTTCCCCTAGGCCATTCCAGTTATTTGTTTCGAGTATCAGACATGCGAAAATTTTGATGGTTGCTCACCCATTCCTTAACTTCAAACTCCCATATCTCGCGAACGGATTGTCGAACTCGAGAAATTCCTGTTGCATCTGACAGCAGAAACTCGCCCGATTACCACGGTATGTGTATTTTTGATCTAGGCCATAGTAGTTATTGGTTTCGAGTATCAGACTTGCGAAAATTTTGATGGTTTCTCAACCATTCCTTAACTTCAAACTCCCATATCTCGCGAACGGATTGTCGAAATCGAGAAATTCCTGTTGCGTCTGACAGCAGAAACTCGCCCGATTACCTCGGTATGTGTACTTTTCCCCTAGGCCATTCCAGTTACTGGTTTCGAGTATCAGACTTGCGAAAATTTTGATGGTTTCTCAACCATTCCTTAACTTCAAACTCCCATATCTCGCGAACGGATTGACCAACTTGAGAAATTCCTGTTGCATCTGAAATTAGAAACTCGCCCGATTACAACGGTATGTGTATTTCTCCCCTAGGCCATTATAGTTATTGGTTTCGAGTACCAGACTTGCGAAAATTTTGATGGTTTCTCAACCATTCCTTAACTTCAAACTCCCATATCTCGCGAACGGATTGACGAACTCGAGAAATTCCTGTTGCATCTGACAGCAGAAACACGCCCGATTACAACGGTATGTGTATTTTTGCCCTAGGCCATAGTAGTTATTGGTTTCGAGTATCAGACTTGCGAAATTTTGATGGCTTCTCAACCATTCCTTAACTTCAAATTCCCATATCTCGCGAACGGATTGACGAACTCGAGAAATTCCTTTGGCATCTGAAAGCAGAAACATTCCCGATTACAACGGCATGTGTATTTTTCCTCTAGGCCATTATAGTTATCTGTTTCGAGTACCAGACTTGGGAAAATCTTGATGGTTTCTCAACCATTCCTTAATTTCAAACTCCCATATCTCGCGAACGGATTGACGAACTCGAGAAATTCCTGTTGCATCTGAAAGCAGAGACTCGCCCGATTACCACGGTATGTGTACTTTTCCCCTAGGCCATTCCAGTTATTTGTTTCGAGTATCAGACATGCGAAAATTTTGATGGTTGCTCACCCATTCCTTAACTTCAAACTCCCATATCTCGCGAACGGATTGTCGAACTCGAGAAATTCCTGTTGCATCTGACAGCAGAAACTCGCCCGATTACCACGGTATGTGTATTTTTGATCTAGGCCATAGTAGTTATTGGTTTCGAGTATCAGACTTGCGAAAATTTTGATGGTTTCTCAACCATTCCTTAACTTCAAACTCCCATATCTCGCGAACGGATTGTCGAAATCGAGAAATTCCTGTTGCGTCTGACAGCAGAAACTCGCCCGATTACCTCGGTATGTGTATTTTTGCCCTAGGCCATAGTAGTTATTGGTTTCGAGTGTCAGACTTGCGAAATTTTGATGGCTTCTCAACCATTCCTTAACTTCAAATTCCCATATCTCGCGAACGGATTGACGAACTCGAGAAATTCCTGTTGCGTCTGACAGCAGAAACTCGCCCGATTACCTCGGTATGTGTACTTTTCCCCTAGGCCATTCCAGTTACTGGTTTCGAGTATCAGACTTGCGAAAATTTTGATGGTTTCTCAACCATTCCTTAACTTCAAACTCCCATATCTCGCGAACGGATTGACCAACTTGAGAAATTCCTGTTGCATCTGAAATTAGAAACTCGCCCGATTACAACGGTATGTGTATTTCTCCCCTAGGCCATTATAGTTATTGGTTTCGAGTATCAGACTTGCGAAAATTTTGATGGTTTCTCAACCATTCCTTAACTTCAAACTCCCATATCTCGCGAACGGATTGTCGAAATCGAGAAATTCCTGTTGCGTCTGACAGCAGAAACTCGCCCGATTACCTCGGTATGTGTACTTTTCCCCTAGGCCATTCCAGTTACTGGTTTCGAGTATCAGACTTGCGAAAATTTTGATGGTTTCTTAACCATTCCTTAACTTCAAACTCCCATATCTCGCGAACGGATTGACGAACTCGAGAAATTCCTGTTGCATCTGACAGCAGAAACTCGCCCGATTACCTCGGTATGTGTACTTTTCCCCTAGGCCATTGTAGTTATTGATTTCGAGAATCAGACTTGCGAAAATTTTTATGGTTTCTCAACCAATCCTTAACATCGAACTCCCATATCTCGCGAACGGATTGACGAACTCAAGAAATTCCTGTTGCATCTGACAGCAGTAACTCGCCCGATTACAACGGTATGTGTATTTTTGCCCTAGGCCATAGTAGTTATTGGTTTCGAGTGTCAGACTTGCGAAATTTTGATGGCTTCTCAACCATTCCTTAACTTCAAATTCCCATATCTCGCGAACGGATTGACGAACTCGAGAAATTCCTGTGGCATCTGAAAGCAGAAACACTCCCGATTACAACGTCATGTGTATTTTTCCCCTAGGCCATTATAGTTATCGGTTTCGAGTACCAGACTTGCGAAAATTTTGATGGTTTCTCAACCATTCCTTAATTTCAAACTCCCATATCTCGCGAACGGATTGACGAACTCGAGAAATTCCTGTTGCATCTGAAAGCAGAAACTCGCCCGATTACCACGGTATGTGTACTTTTCCCCTAGGCCATTCCAGTTATTTGTTTCGAGTATCAGACATGCGAAAATTTTGATGGGTGCTCACCCATTCCTTAACTTCAAACTCCCATATCTCGTGAACGGATTGTCGAACTCGAGAAATTCCTGTTGCATCTGACAGCAGAAACTCGCCCGATTACCACGGTATGTGTATTTTTGCCCTAGGCCATAGTAGTTATTGGTTTCGAGTATCAGACTTGCGAATATTTTGATGGTTTCTCAACCATTCCTTAACTTCAAACACCCATATCTCGCGAACGGATTGTCGAAATCGAGAAATTCCTCTTGCGTCTGACAGCAGAAACTCGCCCGATTACCTCGGTGTGTGTACTTTTCCCCTAGGCCATTCCAGTTACTGGTTTCGAGTATGAGACTTGCGAAAATTTTGATGGTTTCTCAACCATTCCTTAACTTCAAACTCCCATATCTCGCGAACGGATTGACGAACTCGAGAAATTCCTGTTGCATCTGACAGCAGAAACTCGCCCGATTACCTCGGTATGTGTACTTTTCCCCTAGGCCATTGTAGTTATTGATTTCGAGAATCAGACTTGCGAAAATTTTTATGGTTTCTCAACCAATCCTTAACATCGAACTCCCATATCTCGCGAACGGATTGACGAACTCAAGAAATTCCTGTTGCATCTGACAGCAGTAACTCGCCCGATTACAACGGTATGTGTATTTTTGCCCTAGGCCATAGTAGTTATTGGTTTCGAGTGTCAGACTTGCGAAATTTTGATGGCTTCTCAACCATTCCTTAACTTCAAATTCCCATATCTCGCGAACGGATTGACGAACTCGAGAAATTCCTGTGGCATCTGAAAGCAGAAACACTCCCGATTACAACGTCATGTGTATTTTTCCCCTAGGCCATTATAGTTATCGGTTTCGAGTACCAGACTTGCGAAAATTTTGATGGTTTCTCAACCATTCCTTAATTTCAAACTCCCATATCTCGCGAACGGATTGACGAACTCGAGAAATTCCTGTTGCATCTGAAAGCAGAAACTCGCCCGATTACCACGGTATGTGTACTTTTCCCCTAGGCCATTCCAGTTATTTGTTTCGAGTATCAGACATGCGAAAATTTTGATGGGTGCTCACCCATTCCTTAACTTCAAACTCCCATATCTCGTGAACGGATTGTCGAACTCGAGAAATTCCTGTTGCATCTGACAGCAGAAACTCGCCCGATTACCACGGTATGTGTATTTTTGCCCTAGGCCATAGTAGTTATTGGTTTCGAGTATCAGACTTGCGAATATTTTGATGGTTTCTCAACCATTCCTTAACTTCAAACACCCATATCTCGCGAACGGATTGTCGAAATCGAGAAATTCCTCTTGCGTCTGACAGCAGAAACTCGCCCGATTACCTCGGTGTGTGTACTTTTCCCCTAGGCCATTCCAGTTACTGGTTTCGAGTATGAGACTTGCGAAAATTTTGATGGTTTCTCAACCATTCCTTAACTTCAAACTCCCATATCTCGCGAACGGATTGACCAACTTGAGAAATTCCTGTTGCATCTGAAATTAGAAACTCGCCCGATTACAACGGTATGTGTATTTCTCCCCTAGGCCATTATAGTTATTGGTTTCGAGTACCAGACTTGCGAAAATTTTGATGGTTTCTCAACCATTCCTTAACTTCAAACTCCCACATCTCGCGAACGGATTGACGAACTCGAGAAATTCCTGTTGCATCTGACAGCAGAAACTCGCCCGATTACAACGGTATGTGTATTTTTGCCCTAGGCCATGGTAGTTATTGGTTTCGAGTATCAGACTTACGAAATTTTGATGGCTTCTCAAATATTCCTTAACTTCAAATTCCCATATCTCGCGAACGGATTGACGAACTCGAGAAATTCCTGTGGCATCTGAAAGCAGAAACACTCCCGATTACAACGGCATGTGTATTTTTCCCCTAGGCCATTATAGTTATCGGTTTCGAGTACCAGACTTGCGAAAATCTTGATGGTTTCTCAACCATTCCTTAATTTCAAACTCCCATACCTCGCTAACGGATTGACGAACTCGAGAAATTCCTGTTGCATCTGAAAGCAGAAACTCGCCCGATTACCACGGTATGTGTACTTTTCCCCTAGGCCATTCCAGTTATTTGTTTCGAGTATCAGACATGCGAAAATTTTGATGGTTGCTCACCCATTCCTTAACTTCAAACTCCCATATCTCGCGAACGGATTGTCGAACTCGAGAAATTCCTGTTGCATCTTACAGCAGAAACTCGCCCGATTACCACGGTATGTGAATTTTTGATCTAGGCCATAGTAGTTATTGTTTTCGAGTATCAGACTTGCGAAAATTTTGATGCTTTCTCAACCATTCCTTAACTTCAAACTCCCATGTCTCGCGAACGGATTGACCAACTTGAGAAATTCCTGTTGCATCTGAAATTAGAAACTCGCCCGATTAAAACGGTATGTGTATTTCTCTCCTAGGCCATTATAGTTATTGGTTTCGAGTACCAGACTTGCGAAAATTTTGATGGTTTCTCAACCATTCCTTAACTTCAAACTCCCATATCTCGCGAACGGATTGACGAACTCGAGAAATTCCTGTTGCATCTGACAGCAGAAACTCGCCCGATTACAACGGTATGTGTATTTTTGCCCTAGGCCATAGTAGTTATCGGTTTCGAGTACCAGACTTGGGAAAATCTTGATGGTTTCTCAACCATTCCTTAATTTCAAACTCCCATATCTCGCGAACGGGTTGACGAACTCGAGAAATTCCTGTTGCATCTGAAAGCAGAGACTCGCCCGATTACCACGGTATGTGTACTTTTCCCCTAGGCCATTCCAGTTATTTGTTTCGAGTATCAGACATGCGAAAATTTTGATGGTTGCTCACCCATTCCTTAACTTCAAACTCCCATATCTCGCGAACGGATTGTCGAACTCGAGAAATTCCTGTTGCATCTGACAGCAGAAACTCGCCCGATTACCACGGTATGTGTATTTTTGATCTAGGCCATAGTAGTTATTGGTTTCGAGTATCAGACTTGCGAAAATTTTGATGGTTTCTCAA
The DNA here is from genome assembly GCF_051014685.1 of Ptiloglossa arizonensis. Taxonomy (NCBI): domain Eukaryota; kingdom Metazoa; phylum Arthropoda; class Insecta; order Hymenoptera; family Colletidae; genus Ptiloglossa; species Ptiloglossa arizonensis. The sequence goes on along the minus strand of NW_027478782.1, from coordinate 307,974 downwards.
CCATTCCTTAACTTCAAACTCCCATATCTCGCGAACGGATTGTCGAAATCGAGAAATTCCTGTTGCGTCTGACAGCAGAAACTCGCCCGATTACCTCGGTATGTGTACTTTTCCCCTAGGCCATTCCAGTTACTGGTTTCGAGTATCAGACTTGCGAAAATTTTGATGGTTTCTCAACCATTCCTTAACTTCAAACTCCCATATCTCGCGAACGGATTGACGAACTCGAGAAATTCCTGTTGCATCTGACAGCAGAAACTCGCCCGATTACAACGGTATGTGTATTTTTGCCCTAGGCCATAGTAGTTATTGGTTTCGAGTATCAGACTTGCGAAATTTTGATGGCTTCTCAACCATTCCTTAACTTCAAATTCCCATATCTCGCGAACGGATTGACGAACTCGAGAAATTCCTGTGGCATCTGAAAGCAGAAACACTCCCGATTACAACGGCATGTGTATTTTTCCCCTAGGCCATTATAGTTATCGGTTTCGAGTACCAGACTTGGGAAAATCTTGATGGTTTCTCAACCATTCCTTAATTTCAAACTCCCATATCTCGCGAACGGGTTGACGAACTCGAGAAATTCCTGTTGCATCTGAAAGCAGAGACTCGCCCGATTACCACGGTATGTGTACTTTTCCCCTAGGCCATTCCAGTTATTTGTTTCGAGTATCAGACATGCGAAAATTTTGATGGTTGCTCACCCATTCCTTAACTTCAAACTCCCATATCTCGCGAACGGATTGTCGAACTCGAGAAATTCCTGTTGCATCTGACAGCAGAAACTCGCCCGATTACCACGGTATGTGTATTTTTGATCTAGGCCATAGTAGTTATTGGTTTCGAGTATCAGACTTGCGAAAATTTTGATGGTTTCTCAACCATTCCTTAACTTCAAACTCCCATATCTGGCGAACGGATTGTCGAAATCGAGAAATTCCTGTTGCGTCTGACAGCAGAAACTCGCCCGATTACCTCGGTATGTGTACTTTTCCCCTAGGCCATTCCAGTTACTGGTTTCGAGTATCAGACTTGCGAAAATTTTGATGGTTTCTCAACCATTCCTTAACTTCAAACTCCCATATCTCGCGAACGGATTGTCGAAATCGAGAAATTCCTGTTGCGTCTGACAGCAGAAACTCGCCCGATTACCTCGGTATGTGTACTTTTCCCCTAGGCCATTCCAGTTACTGGTTTCGAGTATCAGACTTGCGAAAATTTTGATGGTTTCTTAACCATTCCTTAACTTCAAACTCCCATATCTCGCGAACCGATTGACGAACTCGAGAAATTCCTGTTGCATCTGACAGCAGAAACTCGCCCGATTACCTCGGTATGTGTACTTTTCCCCTAGGCCATTCCAGTTACTGGTTTCGAGTATCAGACTTGCGAAAATTTGGATCGTTTCTCAACCATTCCTTAACTTCAAACTCCCATATCTCGCGAACGGATTGACCAGCTTGAGAAATTCCTGTTGCATCTGAAGTTAGAAATTCGCCCGATTACAACGGTATGTGTATTTCACCCCTAGGCCATTATAGTTATTGGTTTCGAGTACCAGACTTGCGAAAATTTTGATGGTTTCTCAACCATTCCTTAACATCAAACTCCCATATCTCGCGAACTGATTGACGAACTCGAGAAATTCCTGTTGCATCTGAAAGCAGAAACTCGCCCGATTACCACGGTATGTGTACTTTTCCCCTAGGCCATTCCAGTTATTTGTTTCGAGTATCAGACATGCGAAAATTTTGATGGGTGCTCACCCATTCCTTAACTTCAAACTCCCATATCTCGTGAACGGATTGTCGAACTCGAGAAATTCCTGTTGCATCTGACAGCAGAAACTCGCCCGATTACCACGGTATGTGTATTTTTGCCCTAGGCCATAGTAGTTATTGGTTTCGAGTATCAGACTTGCGAATATTTTGATGGTTTCTCAACCATTCCTTAACTTCAAACACCCATATCTCGCGAACGGATTGTCGAAATCGAGAAATTCCTCTTGCGTCTGACAGCAGAAACTCGCCCGATTACCTCGGTGTGTGTACTTTTCCCCTAGGCCATTCCAGTTACTGGTTTCGAGTATGAGACTTGCGAAAATTTTGATGGTTTCTCAACCATTCCTTAACTTCAAACTCCCATATCTCGCGAACGGATTGACCAACTTGAGAAATTCCTGTTGCATCTGAAATTAGAAACTCGCCCGATTACAACGGTATGTGTATTTCTCCCCTAGGCCATTATAGTTATTGGTTTCGAGTACCAGACTTGCGAAAATTTTGATGGTTTCTCAACCATTCCTTAACTTCAAACTCCCACATCTCGCGAACGGATTGACGAACTCGAGAAATTCCTGTTGCATCTGACAGCAGAAACTCGCCCGATTACAACGGTATGTGTATTTTTGCCCTAGGCCATGGTAGTTATTGGTTTCGAGTATCAGACTTACGAAATTTTGATGGCTTCTCAAATATTCCTTAACTTCAAATTCCCATATCTCGCGAACGGATTGACGAACTCGAGAAATTCCTGTGGCATCTGAAAGCAGAAACACTCCCGATTACAACGGCATGTGTATTTTTCCCCTAGGCCATTATAGTTATCGGTTTCGAGTACCAGACTTGCGAAAATCTTGATGGTTTCTCAACCATTCCTTAATTTCAAACTCCCATACCTCGCTAACGGATTGACGAACTCGAGAAATTCCTGTTGCATCTGAAAGCAGAAACTCGCCCGATTACCACGGTATGTGTACTTTTCCCCTAGGCCATTCCAGTTATTTGTTTCAAGTATCAGACATGCGAAAATTTTGATGGTTGCTCACCCATTCCTTAACTTCAAACTCCCATATCTCGCGAACGGATTGTCGAACTCGAGAAATTCCTGTTGCATCTTACAGCAGAAACTCGCCCGATTACCACGGTATGTGAATTTTTGATCTAGGCCATAGTAGTTATTGTTTTCGAGTATCAGACTTGCGAAAATTTTGATGCTTTCTCAACCATTCCTTAACTTCAAACTCCCATGTCTCGCGAACGGATTGACCAACTTGAGAAATTCCTGTTGCATCTGAAATTAGAAACTCGCCCGATTAAAACGGTATGTGTATTTCTCTCCTAGGCCATTATAGTTATTGGTTTCGAGTACCAGACTTGCGAAAATTTTGATGGTTTCTCAACCATTCCTTAACTTCAAACTCCCATATCTCGCGAACGGATTGACGAACTCGAGAAATTCCTGTTGCATCTGACAGCAGAAACTCGCCCGATTACAACGGTATGTGTATTTTTGCCCTAGGCCATAGTAGTTATCGGTTTCGAGTACCAGACTTGGGAAAATCTTGATGGTTTCTCAACCATTCCTTAATTTCAAACTCCCATATCTCGCGAACGGGTTGACGAACTCGAGAAATTCCTGTTGCATCTGAAAGCAGAGACTCGCCCGATTACCACGGTATGTGTACTTTTCCCCTAGGCCATTCCAGTTATTTGTTTCGAGTATCAGACATGCGAAAATTTTGATGGTTGCTCACCCATTCCTTAACTTCAAACTCCCATATCTCGCGAACGGATTGTCGAACTCGAGAAATTCCTGTTGCATCTGACAGCAGAAACTCGCCCGATTACCACGGTATGTGTATTTTTGATCTAGGCCATAGTAGTTATTGGTTTCGAGTATCAGACTTGCGAAAATTTTGATGGTTTCTCAACCATTCCTTAACTTCAAACTCCCATATCTCGCGAACGGATTGTCGAAATCGAGAAATTCCTGTTGCGTCTGACAGCAGAAACTCGCCCGATTACCTCGGTATGTGTACTTTTCCCCTAGGCCATTCCAGTTACTGGTTTCGAGTATCAGACTTGCGAAAATTTTGATGGTTTCTCAACCATTCCTTAACTTCAAACTCCCATATCTGGCGAACGGATTGTCGAAATCGAGAAATTCCTGTTGCGTCTGACAGCAGAAACTCGCCCGATTACCTCGGTATGTGTACTTTTCCCCTAGGCCATTCCAGTTACTGGTTTCGAGTATCAGACTTGCGAAAATTTTGATGGTTTCTCAACCATTCCTTAACTTCAAACTCCCATATCTCGCGAACGGATTGTCGAAATCGAGAAATTCCTGTTGCGTCTGACAGCAGAAACTCGCCCGATTACCTCGGTATGTGTACTTTTCCCCTAGGCCATTCCAGTTACTGGTTTCGAGTATCAGACTTGCGAAAATTTTGATGGTTTCTTAACCATTCCTTAACTTCAAACTCCCATATCTCGCGAACCGATTGACGAACTCGAGAAATTCCTGTTGCATCTGACAGCAGAAACTCGCCCGATTACCTCGGTATGTGTACTTTTCCCCTAGGCCATTCCAGTTACTGGTTTCGAGTATCAGACTTGCGAAAATTTTGATCGTTTCTCAACCATTCCTTAACTTCAAACTCCCATATCTCGCGAACGGATTGACCAGCTTGAGAAATTCCTGTTGCATCTGAAGTTAGAAATTCGCCCGATTACAACGGTATGTGTATTTCACCCCTAGGCCATTATAGTTATTGGTTTCGAGTACCAGACTTGCGAAAATTTTGATGGTTTCTCAACCATTCCTTAACATCAAACTCCCATATCTCGCGAACTGATTGACGAACTCGAGAAATTCCTGTTGCATCTGAAAGCAGAAACTCGCCCGATTACCACGGTATGTGTACTTTTCCCCTAGGCCATTCCAGTTATTTGTTTCGAGTATCAGACATGCGAAAATTTTGATGGGTGCTCACCCATTCCTTAACTTCAAACTCCCATATCTCGTGAACGGATTGTCGAACTCGAGAAATTCCTGTTGCATCTGACAGCAGAAACTCGCCCGATTACCACGGTATGTGTATTTTTGCCCTAGGCCATAGTAGTTATTGGTTTCGAGTATCAGACTTGCGAATATTTTGATGGTTTCTCAACCATTCCTTAACTTCAAACACCCATATCTCGCGAACGGATTGTCGAAATCGAGAAATTCCTCTTGCGTCTGACAGCAGAAACTCGCCCGATTACCTCGGTGTGTGTACTTTTCCCCTAGGCCATTCCAGTTACTGGTTTCGAGTATGAGACTTGCGAAAATTTTGATGGTTTCTCAACCATTCCTTAACTTCAAACTCCCATATCTCGCGAACGGATTGACCAACTTGAGAAATTCCTGTTGCATCTGAAATTAGAAACTCGCCCGATTACAACGGTATGTGTATTTCTCCCCTAGGCCATTATAGTTATTGGTTTCGAGTACCAGACTTGCGAAAATTTTGATGGTTTCTCAACCATTCCTTAACTTCAAACTCCCACATCTCGCGAACGGATTGACGAACTCGAGAAATTCCTGTTGCATCTGACAGCAGAAACTCGCCCGATTACAACGGTATGTGTATTTTTGCCCTAGGCCATGGTAGTTATTGGTTTCGAGTATCAGACTTACGAAATTTTGATGGCTTCTCAAATATTCCTTAACTTCAAATTCCCATATCTCGCGAACGGATTGACGAACTCGAGAAATTCCTGTGGCATCTGAAAGCAGAAACACTCCCGATTACAACGGCATGTGTATTTTTCCCCTAGGCCATTATAGTTATCGGTTTCGAGTACCAGACTTGCGAAAATCTTGATGGTTTCTCAACCATTCCTTAATTTCAAACTCCCATACCTCGCTAACGGATTGACGAACTCGAGAAATTCCTGTTGCATCTGAAAGCAGAAACTCGCCCGATTACCACGGTATGTGTACTTTTCCCCTAGGCCATTCCAGTTATTTGTTTCGAGTATCAGACATGCGAAAATTTTGATGGTTGCTCACCCATTCCTTAACTTCAAACTCCCATATCTCGCGAACGGATTGTCGAACTCGAGAAATTCCTGTTGCATCTTACAGCAGAAACTCGCCCGATTACCACGGTATGTGAATTTTTGATCTAGGCCATAGTAGTTATTGTTTTCGAGTATCAGACTTGCGAAAATTTTGATGCTTTCTCAACCATTCCTTAACTTCAAACTCCCATGTCTCGCGAACGGATTGACCAACTTGAGAAATTCCTGTTGCATCTGAAATTAGAAACTCGCCCGATTAAAACGGTATGTGTATTTCTCTCCTAGGCCATTATAGTTATTGGTTTCGAGTACCAGACTTGCGAAAATTTTGATGGTTTCTCAACCATTCCTTAACTTCAAACTCCCATATCTCGCGAACGGATTGACGAACTCGAGAAATTCCTGTTGCATCTGACAGCAGAAACTCGCCCGATTACAACGGTATGTGTATTTTTGCCCTAGGCCATAGTAGTTATCGGTTTCGAGTACCAGACTTGGGAAAATCTTGATGGTTTCTCAACCATTCCTTAATTTCAAACTCCCATATCTCGCGAACGGGTTGACGAACTCGAGAAATTCCTGTTGCATCTGAAAGCAGAGACTCGCCCGATTACCACGGTATGTGTACTTTTCCCCTAGGCCATTCCAGTTATTTGTTTCGAGTATCAGACATGCGAAAATTTTGATGGTTGCTCACCCATTCCTTAACTTCAAACTCCCATATCTCGCGAACGGATTGTCGAACTCGAGAAATTCCTGTTGCATCTGACAGCAGAAACTCGCCCGATTACCACGGTATGTGTATTTTTGATCTAGGCCATAGTAGTTATTGGTTTCGAGTATCAGACTTGCGAAAATTTTGATGGTTTCTCAACCATTCCTTAACTTCAAACTCCCATATCTCGCGAACGGATTGTCGAAATCGAGAAATTCCTGTTGCGTCTGACAGCAGAAACTCGCCCGATTACCTCGGTATGTGTACTTTTCCCCTAGGCCATTCCAGTTACTGGTTTCGAGTATCAGACTTGCGAAAATTTTGATGGTTTCTCAACCATTCCTTAACTTCAAACTCCCATATCTCGCGAACGGATTGACGAACTCGAGAAATTCCTGTTGCATCTGACAGCAGAAACTCGCCCGATTACAACGGTATGTGTATTTTTGCCCTAGGCCATAGTAGTTATTGGTTTCGAGTATCAGACTTGCGAAATTTTGATGGCTTCTCAACCATTCCTTAACTTCAAATTCCCATATCTCGCGAACGGATTGACGAACTCGAGAAATTCCTGTGGCATCTGAAAGCAGAAACACTCCCGATTACAACGGCATGTGTATTTTTCCCCTAGGCCATTATAGTTATCGGTTTCGAGTACCAGACTTGCGAAAATTTTGATGGTTTCTTAACCATTCCTTAACTTCAAACTCCCATATCTCGCGAACCGATTGACGAACTCGAGAAATTCCTGTTGCATCTGACAGCAGAAACTCGCCCGATTACCTCGGTATGTGTACTTTTCCCCTAGGCCATTCCAGTTACTGGTTTCGAGTATCAGACTTGCGAAAATTTTGATGGTTTCTCAACCATTCCTTAAATTCAAACTCCCATATCTCGCGAACGGATTGGCGAACTCGAGAAATTCCTGTTGCATCTGAAAGCAGAAACGAGCCCGATTACCACGGTATGTGTACTTTTCCCCTAGGCCATTCCAGTTACTGGTTTCGAGTATCAGACATGCGAAAATTTTGATGGTTGCTCAACCATTCCTTAACATCAGACTCCCATATCTCGCGAACGGATTGTCGAACTCGAGAAATTCCTGTTGCATCTGACAGCAGAAACTCGCCCGATTACAACGGTATGTGTATTTTTGCCCTAGGCCATAGTAGTTATTGGTTTCGAGTACCAGACTTGCGAAAATTTGGATGGTTTATCAACCGTTCCTTAGCTTCAAACTCCCATATCTCGCGAACGGATTGGCAAACCCGAGAAATTCCTGTTGCATCTGAAAGCAGAAACTCGCCCGATTACTACGGTATGTGTATTTTTCCCCTAGGCCATTATAGTTATCGGTTTCGAGTACCAGACTTGGGAAAATCTTGATGGTTTCTCAACCATTCCTTAATT